>NC_041021.1:8748346-8956026 GCF_004193775.1 Glycine soja | reverse complement strand
CTCATGAGCCATGGGTTAAGTATGAGCCCACTTATCTTTGTACATATTAGATTAAGGTTTCATTATTTTTGGGCCTTGAATTTAGGGCTCCATAATGTAGGTAGGGTATCCTTGAAATGTAGGATTTTTCAGCCCTTGTATTTTAAGGCACCTAGACTAGTTTTTGTATTAGGGGTAGTTTTGTAATTTCACATGCATTGAGTGAATATTTGATGTGTGTGTTGGTAAATAAATTTAATTGAATTGGGAGAAGCCCAATCCAATTAAATTTTAGAGGGGGAGGTGAGAATTTGCTTGCTACACCCCCATTGCCACATCATATAGTCACACTTTGTGCATGTCTTTCATGCTTTACATGCCTCATGACACCTAAGCACACTTAGTGGAGAATCTTGGACTTGATCTTGGATTAGTAGGCTGAACCATAGCTAAAATTCACTAATCATAATTAGTAAAATTTTGGCTCCAAAATTTGGCTCCACAAATTCAATTTCAAATTCAAGTAAAATTTGAATACAAAATTTAAATTTCCCTCCAATTTTTTGTGACACTTAAGCTATAAATAGAGGCCATGCGTGTGCATTTTTTCAACTTTGATCATTTGAGAATTAAACTTCAAAGTTCAGACCTCTTTTGAGGCACATAATTTTGTGCTCCTTCTCTCCTTCTCCCTCCTCTCATCTTCTTCTACCTTCAAGCTCTTATCCATGGCTTCCTATGGTGGTGAGCTTCTTCTTGACTCATCTTCTACTTAAAGTAGCATCTCCAATCATCTTTCTTCCTTCTCCATTCTACTGCCATTCATCTTCAAGAAGCAAGGACTCCATTGATGAAAAAGATCCAAGGCCTACAAGCTCCAAGGAGCTACATCATCTAGGCATAATCCATATGTTTTCACAGAGGCTAAGTTTTTCAAACCAATGGTTATATGAGCCCGAAGTCAACATAACCAAAGAGATGAAAACCATATCCAAGCAGTTTGAAGAGCTTGATGTTTATGGCAAAGTTACTATAAAGATTAAACTTTGAGAAATTGCCTACCCTGATGTAAACTCTATGTGTGCTCCTCCAGAAAAGGTCAAACCAAAAAGTGCTAAGAAGAAACCGATGACCAAACATCAAAGATCAACAAAACGAGATTCATCTTACTAGAAGTATGTTTATGCATTACATTTTGTGCAAAATAGTAATTCTTTAGTCAAGCATAGTGCATCATCATCTAGACAAGTAAAACCAAGAATGACCAAGCCGATGTTGGATCAATTTCATCCATGCATTCATAATTCCATTGAAAACATTGTTGATGTCAAAGTTAATGGTAATTATGGATATCATGCAATTGTTGCCTTATTAGGTATGGATGGAGATTCATGGTCTTTGGTTCGTAACCATTTGCTTAAAGAGCTTGAAAAATGGTATGATGAGTATATAAACCTGCTTGGTGGCATACACAGATTTGAGGAATTAAAGCGGTCCCTACTTGTTGATGGATTATTCGTGGTGATAAAGTTTTTTGTTACGTTTTCATGGATTAATTTTCCTTTAAATAAATGTAATTAAATTGTTACATGCAGGTTACCATGGATAAGTGGATGAATATAACAAAACAGGGACATGTGAATGCATCAAAGTATAATGTCATCCTTGTTTCTCTTTCTCTCCAACAAAGCATGATGTTTTTTCCTCGTAGAAGTCAACCACCAAGAGATTGTTTTGCCCTAAGATTCTAGAGATCAACTTGATCATATATCTTGATTTTCTTGGATTCTTGGATTCTTGCCTTGAATAAAACTTGAAGCACTTGATCCTTTGGCATCATCAAAACATCAAAACATCTTGCTTCTACATAGGAGTCATTTGACTTAATCCATCAAAAAATCCTTCAACTATTTCACGTCCTTGGAAAATTCTTTTGCAAGAATCAACTGCTTCTTTCGTTCTTTCCCTCACTTCGAGGCTATGAAAACAAGACAACGATTGGTACCTCAAAGCCTTACACTGGGGCAATGAGGGCATCGTGCATGAGCCTCAAGTGAACCTAGGGGCAGATTAGAAGTTCTCACCAATAGGTTCCTCCTACAAGGTCATGACGAAAGACAACGATTGGTACCTCAAAGCCTTACACTGGGGCAATGAGGGCACCGTGCATGAGCCTCAAGTGAACATAGGGGCCGATCAAAGTTCTCACCCATCGATGTTTTCAACAAAAAAAGGGGGGACAAACCCTAGGATTTCAATAGATTGATTAAACGACAAACAGCTCTATTGCCATCACTCCAAAATGGTCAAGTGACTAAATCAAACAGAACATACACTTTGAGGGGGTTCCCGGAGAGATTTGCAAAAGATAGGATAGGTTGCATGAATTATCACCTTTTCAAAAGGACAGTCAATCTGTGTTTTCCAAAAAAATTAAATCAAAATCAAAATCACAAAACAAGGAAAAAAATGACACGAACATTGTACAAACTTTCCATTTCATTGCATTATTTCATATGAAGTCCGCATTTACCAAATTTCACAACAAAGGTTGCATGCATCTGCATCCCTAAAAATCATGTTGACTACATAGATTCCCTACATCTAAATGTCCAAATCTTTTGAATTTGGGATGACCGGCTCTCTCGATGAGTCGATCTCTTGCTTTCTCATAAGGGTGGACCCTTGGGTACTAGTTACCCTCACCGTTGAGAGGACTACACGTCCTCGCCTTGAGAGGACTACACGTCCTCACCATCGGAGGGCTGCACGCCCTCACCTCCAGAGGACTACATGTCCTCGCTTGAGTGGGCTACGCGTCCTCACCTTGGGTACTAGTACCCTCACCTTAAGAGGGCTACATGCCTCGCCATCAGAGGACTGCATGTCCTCACCTTGAGAGGACTACACGTCCTCGCCAACAAAGGGCTGCATTCCCTCACCTTGAAGAGGACTACACATCCTCGCCAACAGAGGGCTGCACGCCCTCACCTCCAAAGGACTACACATCTTCGCCTTGAGAGGGCTGCACGCCCTCACCTTTAGAGGGCTACGTGTCCTCATTTTCAGTGTGCTCCACATCCGCACCTTAAGAGAATTTAAGGTCCTCTATCCTTAAATGCTTAACCAAGACTTGCACTCCCGGTTAAGGGACCAGTAGTTTCCTTTTCACGGTTCCTGGGCCACCCCTTGATATTGGAGGAGGGCCAACTGTGCGAGCACAACCAGAGAGGGAGGCTATCACACAGCTACTATGCATACCGGGGGCAAGATTTCACCCGTGCCGCTGCAAAGAGACGAGTGCGGATCATGCGCACCAACATGACCACTCTTACACAGATATAGATGACATTGCTACTTAGCACATTCTGCCCAGCGACCGCAATGCCAATCCCCCCTGCAAAAGTATCAGTTGGTCTGTGTCGTCCCGACATGGGTAAGTATGCATATGGTTCAACTGATTTCTGATGCCATCTATTGTTTGCAGGGATCGCACCCACAAAGACACCCAGTGGACCTGAAAAAGTCAAACAGGGCCCTGGGGTTTCCAGCTCTGGTTACGGGCCTCTATCAGTCCTATAGGGTGCCCGTACCCCCCCGGCAAGGTCACGTCATCATAGGTAAGTATGCACATCGCTCAACTGATTTCTGATTTCATCTATTGTTTGCAGGGATCGCGCCTGCAAGACACCCAGTGGACCCGAAGAAGTCCAACAGGGTCTTGGAGTTGTCAAGCTCTAATTACGGGTCTCTGTCAGTTCTACGGAGTACCTGTCACCTCCAGCAAGGGCATCATGCCCCCTATTAATCGAGCTTTCATCAAGAAGTACTGCGCCCCCAGGCAGGCGGCAGGGCGAAACACCACAACAGCATTGGGATGGCCGGTAGCGGGCAATAGACACACCGCCACCACCTCTAGAGTTAACCTCAGCTCATCCGCAAAAAGGTTAGAGCGTTGCCTACGACACATGGCCGACCAGCAAGCGACCAAGTCCAAAGCCAAAGGTAAGCAAAGTACTAGGTCCGTGATCTACAAGTCATAAGGCGTCCAGCTCAAGACGTTAAAGAAGCGCTACTAGGAGGCAACCTAGTACCTTTTAAATTTCTGCCTGCTATTTGATCACTTTTTATAGTAGGACGCACCTAGTTGCTCATGATCCTGGGAATTTAAATAAAACAAGCGCAAGCTCGGAAGGTAGTCATACCTTACAAAACATATATATGTATGTTTAGGTAGTGAAAATACCTTAGATATGCATGTATGTAAACAAAAAAACACTTCACAAAATATATATATGTATGTTTAGGTAGAAAAATACCTTAGATATGCATGTATGTAAACAAAAACACTTCACAAAATATATATATATATATGTATGTTTAGGTAGAAAGATACCTTAGATATGCATGTATGTAAACAAAAAATACTTCACAAAATATATATGTATATTTAGGTAGAAAGATACCTTGGATATGCATGTATATAGCAAAAATACCTTACAAAACATATATATGTATGTTTAGGTAGCAAGATACCTTGGATATGCATGTATATAGCAAAATACCTCATGAAAAAAAAAGAGAAGAAAAAAAAAACAAACAAGAAAAAGAAATAAACAAATAAAAAAAAAAGAAGAAAAAAAGAGAGAAAAAAGAAAAATAAGTTGTCTAGCTGAAAAACCAACATGCTTTTGAAAAGAGATGACTTCCAACTTTTCTTTGAAGAAAAATTCGCTGATCATAGCTAGTTTTTGGAAAAAAAAATGTGTGTACACCTGAAGGGTGAATGCTGTGAAATTTTCCCGGACGCCCGAAATGGACTTGGATGAATGCACAAATTGATAAAAGAACATATTTTGGAAACATTGGGTTGATTAAAAATAGAGGAAATGAATCCTGAGCCCTAGCATCACATGACCATAAAAAGTTGACATTTGAGTGTCCGCGTAGATGCATGCATGACCAGTTTTGCATAAAGTTTCCAAATCATCATTTTTGCATTTGTGTCATGGAAATAATGTGGGGCATCCTTGAGCCAAACCGAACCCCGACATGTATCGTGTCTAGCCATTCTACAAACCTTGAGCCAAAATCCTGACTCACCGTAATCCTTACCCTCGGAAGCAAAAAGGAAAAGAAGGAAAATTTCCAATCAAAGAGAAAGCTAAAAGGAAAAGAAGGAAAATTTCCAATCAAAGAGAAAGCAAAAAGAAAAGAAGGAAAATTCCCCAATCAAAGAGTGGGAGAAAGAGAAAAAAGAAAAGAAAGGAAATTCCCAATCAAAGAGTGGGAGAAAGCAAAAAGAAAAGAAAGAAAATTCCCAACCAAAGAATGGGAGAAAGTAAAAAGGAAGGAAAGAAAGTTCTTGATCAAAGAAACTAGAAGAAATATGCAGAGAGGTCTTTGGACCGGACAATATCTGAACAATACAGAATTGTCACCAAATGAAACAAAAAAGGAAGGAAAGGAAACCACGACCTAAAATGGTCTTCTCCCTTTAATTACCAACCAAAATCCCGTGCGCTAGCGACCCTTTTTTTCCTCGCCCCGCACTAAACAAAAAAACAGAAAAAAGAAAAAGCCAGAAAAATCAAAAGCCAAAAACACACAAAAGCCGAAGAAGAAACCACCAAAAGAACCCATTCCCAAGGGAAGTCCTATTTGATCCATGATCACGCATGTAATTTTTGATTTGATAGGAAATAATTTGCAAAGTCAAGTCATGACATATCTATGGTTCGGAATTAGGATGAAACACTTACCTGTGCGAGATTGATACACTTTGAGTAGATTTCTTCTATTTTTGTCGAACCCAGTGTTTCCTCTAAATGGTCATTTAGAAACGAAATGCTAACATCCAAAATCTCATTTATGGTTATGGGAGATTTCATCAGCAGACTCTCCTTCCCCGGTAAACGCATTGTTTTCCACTCAAAAAAAGCGTATGCTGCTCTAATCAGTTGGAATATTTATCTCTTTACTAAAGCATGTTTGCATTTTAGCGAAGAAAACACCGAGACTTTTTCAAGTCTCACAAGTTTCCAGAACTACGTAGGTCTGAGTTCCTCATTGGAGGATACGTAGGAGCAAGAGCCTCGCTTTTGTCGACCACACCGCCTTTTGTCGCCATGACTCAAGAGCTGGTAGCCCGCGGAGACACCTTACGGTTATCCGCACCTCGTCATTTAGTGACCCCAAGTGTGATTGATGAGCAGAGGCCAATGTGGTCATCTGCGCCTTTTCCGGAGATGTCAGCATTTTCCGATGGAGACTTTTCAAGTCTCACAAGTTATCCAGAACTACGTAGGTCTGAGTTCCTCATTGGAGGATACGTAGGAGCAAGAGCCTTGCTTTTGTCGGCCGCCCCATAATCTTTGTCATACTGACCCTGAGGTCATGTGACGTGCACCCATGATACGCGGAGATACCTTACGGTTATCCGCACCCTTGTATCATCCAGAGGCGGCGGGCCCGATGATACGCGGAGATACCTTACGGTTATCCGCACCCTTTTGTCATCCAGAGGCGGCGGGCCCGATGACAAGCAGAGACCAAGTTTGGTCATTCTGCACACATGATACGCGGAGATACCTTACGGTTATCCGCACCCCTTTGCTAGGCAGACACAGTTGTGTCCGATGGCAAGCAGAGACCAAGTTTGGTCATTCTGCACACATGATACGCGGAGATACCTTACGGTTATCCGCACCCCTTTGCTAGGCAGACACAGTTGTGTCCGATGGCAAGCAGAGACCAAGTTTGGTCATTCTGCACACATGATACGCGGAGATACCTTACGGTTATCCGCACCCCTTTGCTAGGCAGACACAGTTGTGTCCGATGGCAAGCAGAGACCAAGTTTGGTCATTCTGCACACATGATACGCGGAGATACCTTACGGTTATCCGCACCCCTTTGCTAGGCAGACACAGTTGTGTCCGATGGCAAGCAGAGACCAAGTTTGGTCATTCTGCACACATGATACGCGGAGATACCTTACGGTTATCCGCACCCCTTTGCTAGGCAGACACAGTTGTGTCCGATGGCAAGCAGAGACCAAGTTTGGTCATTCTGCACACATGATACGCGGAGATACCTTACGGTTATCCGCACCCCTTTGCTAGGCAGACACAGTTGTGTCCGATGGCAAGCAGAGACCAAGTTTGGTCATTCTGCACACATGATACGCGGAGATACCTTACGGTTATCCGCACCCCTTTGCTAGGCAGACACAGTTGTGTCCGATGGCAAGCAGAGACCAAGTTTGGTCATTCTGCACACATGATACGCGGAGATACCTTACGGTTATCCGCACCCCTTTGCTAGGCAGACACAGTTGTGTCCGATGGCAAGCAGAGACCAAGTTTGGTCATTCTGCACACATGATACGCGGAGATACCTTACGGTTATCCGCACCCCTTTGCTAGGCAGACACAGTTGTGTCCGATGGCAAGCAGAGACCAAGTTTGGTCATTCTGCACACATGATACGCGGAGATACCTTACGGTTATCCGCACCCCTTTGCTAGGCAGACAC
Source organism: Glycine soja (assembly GCF_004193775.1). Classification (NCBI taxonomy): domain Eukaryota; kingdom Viridiplantae; phylum Streptophyta; class Magnoliopsida; order Fabales; family Fabaceae; genus Glycine; species Glycine soja. The sequence continues at coordinate 8,948,511 of NC_041021.1, read as the reverse complement.
AGTTGTGTCCGATGGCAAGCAGAGACCAAGTTTGGTCATTCTGCACACATGATACGCGGAGATACCTTACGGTTATCCGCACCCCTTTGCTAGGCAGACACAGTTGTGTCCGATGGCAAGCAGAGACCAAGTTTGGTCATTCTGCACACATGATACGCGGAGATACCTTACGGTTATCCGCACCCCTTTGCTAGGCAGACACAGTTGTGTCCGATGGCAAGCAGAGACCAAGTTTGGTCATTCTGCACACATGATACGCGGAGATACCTTACGGTTATCCGCACCCCTTTGCTAGGCAGACACAGTTGTGTCCGATGGCACGCAGAGACCAAGTTTGGTCATTCTGCACACATGATACGCGGAGATACCTTACGGTTATCCGCACCCCTTTGCTATTTAGACACAGTTGTGTCCGATGGCACGCAGAGACCAAGTTTGGTCATTCTGCACACATGATACGCGGAGATACCTTACGGTTATCCGCACCCCTTTGCTATTTAGACACAGTTGTGTCCGATGGCACGCAGAGACCAAGTTTGGTCATTCTGCACACATGATACGCGGAGATACCTTACGGTTATCCGCACCCCTTTGCTATTTAGACACAGTTGTGTCCGATGGCACGCAGAGACCAAGTTTGGTCATTCTGCACACATGATACGCGGAGATACCTTACGGTTATCCGCACCCCTTTGCTAGGCAGACACAGTTGTGTCCGATGGCAAGCAGAGACCAAGTTTGGTCATTCTGCACACATGATACGCGGAGATACCTTACGGTTATCCGCACCCCTTTGCTATTTAGACACAGTTGTGTCCGATGGCACGCAGAGACCAAGTTTGGTCATTCTGCACACATGATACGCGGAGATACCTTACGGTTATCCGCACCCCTTTGCTATTTAGACACAGTTGTGTCCGATGGCACGCAGAGACCAAGTTTGGTCATTCTGCACACATGATACGCGGAGATACCTTACGGTTATCCGCACCCCTTTGCTATTTAGACACAGTTGTGTCCGATGGCACGCAGAGACCAAGTTCGGTCATTCTGCACACATGATACGCGGAGATACCTTACGGTTATCCGCACCCCTTTGCTATTTAGACACAGTTGTGTCCGATGGCACGCAGAGACCAAGTTTGGTCATTCTGCACACATGATACGCGGAGATACCTTATGGTTATTCGCACCCATTCTTTTGCTATCTGTAAGACAGAACGCTTGATAGCATGCAGGGGCTGACACAGTCTTCTGCACCTTTTGTTCCTCCGGGAACAACAAAGTCATTTACATGCGGAAATTTCATGGTCGCCCGCGACTCTCGTCAACAGAGAGGAGCGAAATTAGTGTCATACACTGATTTTCGGGGACCTTTGCTTGATGACATGCGACCATTCTTTGGTCCTTGTGAGGTGCTTGGCACCCATCATTAGGCAATTTGTGAAATTTTGGGAACAACAAGTCATTTGCATGTGGAGATTTTATGGTCACCCGCGACTCCCGTCAAATCGAGAGGGACGAAATTAGTGTCTTATCTTTACTTTTCTTTTATCTCCAATAAAAGATAAGTAAAGAGGGGCAACTGTCATACCCTAATTTCGTCCGGGGACCTTTGCTTGATGACATGCGACCATTCTTTGGTCCTTGTGAGGTGCTTGGCACCCATCATTAGGCAATTTATGAAATTCCAGGACATGCCAAAAAACCAAAAAATATTGATGCACAATCCGTAAGTTTCCGTGACACACCGGAAATCAAATGGAAGCATCGTTGCATAATTAAGTGAGATTCCGTAACATTCCGTAAGTCAAAAGGGGGATGATTATGTAATCCGCAAGGTTCCGTAACATTACGGAAAGAAAACAAGTATCGTTACGAGATTCGTAAGTTTCCGTAACTTTACGAAAAAAGAATCACCAAAAAAGGTAAGGGGGTGAACTTATCAAGATAGGGGTGTAAATAGCAATTCAAATCTAGGCCCTTCTAGAACATTTTGGAAGTTGGGTTGCTTAAGGAGGAAGCAACTGGGCGGCAAGCTCCTCCACGTTTTTGAAAAATGGTTTTCGGGGCTTCCGCGGCTTCCGTAATACTTCCGTAAAATTTCCGAAAACCTTGGGTAAGCATATTCCACTTAACATTGGTAAAAGGGAAAAGAAAAAAGATGAAAATCAAATTCGAAAACAGTTCCGTAAGGCTTTCGTAACTTTTCCGTAAAATACGAAAAGGGGGGTGAACTTAGTAATTCGGGTGCGCTTAGAAATCTTCTTCATTAAGTCTTTGGGCGGCAAGCACCTCCTTTTTTTTTCTATAAATAGGGGAGGGGGAGCTGTTTCAAAAGGTTCAGCCCCTTTGGCACTTCTCTCTCTTTCGAATTTGCTTGGAAAAATCATTTCCGTGAAGAAAATCTAAGCCGAGGCGCTTCCGAAACGCTTCCGTAAGCGATTCTGTGGAAATTCTTCATCGTTCTTCACCGTTCTTCATCCGTTCTTCGTTCGTTCTTCGTTCTTCAACGGGTAAGTTTTCGAATTCGAGACTTTCAATTCATTTCTTGTTTTGTCTACTTTCACTTTAATTTCGTTTACTTTCAGTTTTCTTTTCTTCCGTTTTTAACGTGCTTTAACCATTTATTTAAGCCGTTTTCTCATCTAATAAATGATAAAATGAATTTCAACCGATCATTTGTGTTGTAATCTCGTTTAATCACTGTTAAAACGAAATCTAACCGATCGTTCACGCTATAACCTCGGTTAAACCAAAAAAAGTAAAATAATAATAAAATAATCAAAATATCTTGAAAAATAATAATAAAATAATCAAAATATCTTTGAATAAAATAAATTAAAAAAATCAATCGGACGTTTTTCTTTGGAAGTTTCCTTGAATGAATTGATTAATAACCAAAGTGAAACTAAGACTAAAATAGACTCACAAATCAAGTTTTGTCCGAAAATCACTAAAAACCGTTTTAAGGTCCAACGCCTTAAACGGTCCTCTTTGCTTTTATCGGTTAACATGGACCGTTCAAAAGCATAAAATCAACATGTGACTTTACCGCTTTTGCAAGAACTACGTAGGTCTGATTTCCTCATCGCAATTGAGGATACGTAGGAGCAAAAGCCCCGCTTTTGTCGACCACCCCAAGAGATCGTTAATGGTCCAAATGCCTTAACGTTTCTCTCCTTTCAAAAACAAGAGATTGTTAATGGTCCAATGCCTTAACGTTTCTCTCCTTTCAAAATCAAAAGACCGTTTAATGGTCCAACACCTTAAATGACCCTTTTGTTCAAATAAAAAACATATTTTGCAAAAAAAGACAAAAAACAAACTTAAACCAAACACTTTGTTCCGAAAGAACTACGTAGGTCTGATTTCCTCATCGCAAATTGAGGAATACGTAGGAGCAAAGGGAAACACCCTTGTCGACCACAAAAAGAGAAAAATATAAAAAGGGTATAAAGGACATAGAAATGTAAAAAGGAACATAAAAAATCAAAGTCATGTTTGCACATTCGATTAAAGGCTGCCGTCCCTTGGGACGGACGTGTGGGGTGCTAATACCTTCCCCGTGCGTAAATACAACTCCCGAACCTTTTCACTAAAAAGTTCGTAGATCGCGTCTTTTCCGGTTTTTCCGACGTTTTCCTCAAATAAACGTTGGTGGCGACTCCGCGCGTATTCCTTTCGTGGAACACGCATCCCGCGAGTCTCGCGTCGCCCTCCCGCCGAAGGGTAGGTTGCGACACCTCCCACCACAATGCTCTTATTATCAATGTACTTCCCCTTCTTGGTGAGGATGTCCTTCATGAATTTGGTGTAGAGCGGCATCTGTTGCAAGGCTTCCCCAAATGGCATGGTTATCTCTAGCCCCATGAATATCTCCAAGAAACGCTTGAAGTAGCACTCTTTATTCTTCTTTGGCGATACTAAAGGATATGGGGGCTCCTTTAGAGAGGCTGGTGGCTCTTCTTTCTTAGCCTCTTGGGCTAGCTGGCTTTTGGTCTTAGAGGTTAAGACCTTCTTCTCTTTTTCTTTGTTTGCCCTTTCTTCCTTAGACTGGTCTACTTTAGTTTTCTCTTCTTCTCCTTGTACTCTCCTTTGGCTTCTAGTCAACACTACCCTGCATTCTGTTAGATCAAGTGGCCTCGGAATAATTAAGAAGGGGGGGGGGGGGGGTTGAATTAATTATTAATGTGTCTTGACTAATTAAAAAATTATCCTTCTTAATGTTACTAGATTCAACTACAATTTTACTATTAAGTTAAGAAAGTAAAGAACAGAAACAATAACTTAACCAAAAGTAAAAGTGGCAATTAAAAGTACACAACGGAAATTAAAAAGTGTAGGGAAGAAGAAGACAAAACCAAGATTTATACTGGTTCGGTCACAACCCATGCCTACATCCAGTTCCCAAGCAACCAACGGTTCTTGAGATTTCTTTCAACCTTGTAAAATCCTTTACAAGCCAAAGATCCACAATGGATGTACCCTCCCTTGTTCTCTTTGAACAACCAAGTGGATGTATCCTCCACTTGAACTGATCCACAAGAGATGTACCCTCTCTTGTTCTCAGTATAACAACCCAAGTAGATGTACCCTCTACTTGTACCACAAAGGATGTACCCTCCAATGTGTTAAGACAAAGAATTCTTAGGCGGTTAGTCTTTTGAATTCTCTGTAAGGGGGATACAAAAGATATCTCAGGCGGTTAGTCCTTTGAAATCTTTTGTATAAAGGGAAAGGAAAAAAGATATCTCAGGCGGTTAGTCCTTTGAAATCTTTTGTCAAGAGGGAGAAGGGAAGAAACAAAAGAATTCTCAGGTGGTTAGTCCTTTAAATCTTATGGTAAGAGAAAGAAGTGAATGAAGAAGAAGAGTAGCACAAGTTTTTGAACAATGAATTTTTCTTGAAAGAGAAAGTATTAAACAAAAACTTTTAGAAAGATGAAGAGAAATGAATGAAATAAATCTGTTATGCATGAAGGAATCAGTCTTAGTTATTTGAAATTCGTGCTATGGTCACATATTTATAATCATTTGATGACTCAAGTTAAAGTTTGTGACTCTTGGCAATTTCTTTAAAACTAGTCACCTTTTAAAAAATTGTGACTCTTTTGAAAACTAGTCACTTTAAAAGTTGTGACTCTTTCGAAAACTAGTTACTTAAAGGTTGTGACTTTTGAAAAACTCTTTAGAAACAAGTCACTTTAAGAATTATGACTTTTGGTAATTTATTTTTCAAAATCAGTCACTGGTAATCGATTACTATTATAGTGTAATCGATTACACATCAAAAGATGTGACTCTTCATGTTTAAATTTGAAAATCAAAACATATAGAAACACTGGTAATCGATTACAAGTATTGTGTAATCGATTACACAAGTTTAAAATGATTTGAAAATGTTTTATCACTAGTTGTGACTCTTGAAATTTGAAATCTAACGTTTTAAAACATTGGTAATCGTTTACATGCTCATGGTAATCGATTACAACTTTGTAAATCAATTTTGAAAGCAATGTTGGCTATTGGTAATCGATTACTACCTTCTGGTAATCGATTACCAGAGAGTAAAACTCTTTGGTAAAAGATTTTGTGAAATATTTTTGTGCTACTCAATGTTTTGAAAAACTTTTTTAGTACTTATCTTGATTGAGTCTTTTCTTGATTCTTGAATCTTGATCTTGATTGTTCTTGAATTTTTATTCTTGAAACTTGATTGAATCTTGAAACTTGATTATTCTTGAAGCTTGATTCTTTGAAACTTGATTCTTGAAGCTTTTTGACTCCTGATTCTTTGGAACTTGCTTAACTCTTGATTCTTTGGCATCATCAAAATGATCTTGGAAGTCATTGCTTCCACACATTCCTCCTTGGGGTTCTTCTCTATGTTGGCTCCAAAGCTGGGTCTTTTAGCCATTTGTTTGGCTAATTGTTGTGAATGTATGAATACATGATTTTGATGATGCCAAAGAATAATCAAACAAGGTTGCATTCAAGATTACTTCAACAAACATTCAAAGGTTAAGCATTGCTTCAGAAATAATACAAGGTTGCTTCAACAAACAAGCATTGCTTCAAGATTAATTCAAGATCAAGCTTTGCCTCAAAACAAATTGTTTCCAAGACATCCAAGGCTTTGGTAATCGATTACCAGAAGACAATTTTGAAAAAACAGTTTTTAAAAAGGGTTTTGAATTTGAATTTTAAACATGTCATCGATTACCAGATGTTAGTAATCGCTTACCAACAACGAAACTCTTGAAATTCAATTTGAAAAGTCATGACCCTTCAAAATATAACTGTGTAATCGATTACTAGTGTAAAATTTCAGAAAAAGCTTTTTGAAAAGACACATCTCTTCAAACCATTTTGAAAAAGCACGAAGGGCCTATATATATGTGTGTCTGACTTCGAAAAGCAAGAGAGAGATATCCTATGAGAAATTCATTGCCAAATACTCTCTCAAAAACTCTTGGGCAAACACTTGCAAATCTATTGAGAGTTAATCCATGAACTTCAATTTGTATCATCCACTCTAAAGGAGATAAATCTTTATGTTTATCTCAGAAAGTTAGTTGTAATCAAGAGACTGGTTGTCTCTTGAATTGTGAGTTTCCTGAACACAAGGGAAAGGAATTCCTCTGGTGTTCAGAAGTTGTAAAAAATATTTTTTACAAAGTTAGTGAAAATCTCAAGTGGGTTGCTTGAGGACTGAACGTAGGCACGAGAAATGGTCGAACCAGTATAAATCGAGTTTGCATTTCTTTCTTCCCTTATCTCATTTATGTTATTACAATCAATTTTGTCTTGCATGTTTAAAGAACATTATTAAATTGATTGCTACTTTTTCTTCTACATATTGAGCCTATCATTTAAAAGGGGGGGGGGGGGTAAAAGTTTGTTAGTGGGAAATTTTGAAACTTAATTCACCCCTCCTCTTAACTTATTGAGGCCACTTGTCCAACAAGTGGTACTAGAGCAGGATTCTTGTCTAAAGTTTGAAAACTTCAAGAATAGATATGGTCTCATCTAACTTTCCATTTCCTGAGGGAAATTCTATTAATAGGCCTCTTGTTTTCAATGGGGAGGTTATCACTATTGGAAAACTTGAATGCAGATCTTTATTGAAGCCATAGGTTTAAATATATGGGAAGCCATTCAAATTGGTCCCTTCATTCCTACAATGGTACTGGGAAATGCAACTATAGAAAAACCTAGAGAAGAATGGGATGATGATGAAAGAAGAAGGGTTCAATACAATTTAAAGACAAAAAATATAATCACTTTTGCATTAGGCATGGACGGATATTTTAGAGTCCCCAATTGTAAAAATGCAAAAGAAATGTGGGATACTGTTAGTCGTCTTTTACGACTAACTTTTGTAAAGAAAAGTTTTCCAAAATGTATATAAATCTCCCAATTTATGGTTATTTTTGGTAGGATTGTAAATATTTCTAGTTTAGTTTTCATATGTACTCAGTAGAAGCCTTCCTTATGAATTTAATGTAAATTTCACCTCAATTTCAGGCAAAAAGGAGAAAATTATGAAGGTGCAAAAGTTGTTGTCTCGCTAAGCCTGAACCATGCGCTTAGCGAGACCAAACCGCTAAGTGAGACAGCAGTGGCTTAGCGATTGAAGATAAGCCTGAAGAGAGTTCTTCCACGCCAGCACGTGCCCAACGCGTATGCAGCTTGCTAAGCGAGACGGTTGTCTCTTCTGTGCTAAGCGTGAGATTGGCGCTAAGCCAAATCTCACTTACTCGCGCTTAGCGCGAGAGTGGCACTTAGCGCACCTTCGCGGACAGAAAGCCCTTTTTTTAAGCCTGACTTGCGGAGAATGGGGGAGAGGTCTGAATAGATGGCGAATTGTGTGCAGAGAATAGAGGAAAAGCTAAGCAAGGAAGCAAAGGCCCTAACTTTTAGGTAGATTCTAGGTTAAAGAGTAAGTCCTAGGTTTTTAGAGGTGGAGGAGGAATCCCCATTGCTTTGTAATATGGTATTTTCTCTGAAACCGTTCTCCTATTTGTGAAAGTTGCTCCCTTGTAATGGAGGGCTAAAATCCTTTGTTGGGAATCTCTACTGAATACTTGATGTAAATATTATTATTATCTATTTGAAGTTATTTTCATGTGTTCAATGTTTCTATCTACGCTTATTGTATGCATGCTTGTGGTTTGATCACCCATTGGTGTGTGCTGTTAGGAACTTTAGCATTGGAAAATGTATTGTTTCCTTAGAACTTGATAGAGCAGGGCTAGATAACTGCATTTCTAGGAATAGATTGCAGGGTTTTGGTTTTTATTATGATGTGATTATAATGCTATTTAAATTAAGCTAAGTTCAACAAGAGACATCTGCAAACGAAGTTTAGTTTAAATTAGTCCAAACTCATGAGACATCGGTGTTTGGTATTTTTGTCCTCAATATAGAACACATAAATAATTTTAAATAGAGAAAAACTCTAATTGCATTAACTATCTCAGTAGAAGGACCCAATGAACGGTTTAGAATGAGTCAATATGAGACCATACAAGATATGCAAAAGAGATTTACTTATATAGTTAATCATCTTGCATCATTGGGAAAAATATTTCCTAATGAAGATCTCATTAACAAAGTGTTGAGATGTTTAAGCAGACAATGCCAACCAAAAGTAACAACAATTGCAGAATCAAGAGACCTCACTAATATGTCTCTTTCCACTCTCTTTGGAAAACTTCAAGAACATGAAATGGAACTTATGAGACTCCATCAACATGAAGAGAATGATAACAAGAGGAAAGGAATATCACTCAAAGCCTCATCCTTTTCTATTCCTCCTTAGCCCCAAAGTGCTATAAATGCGATCAACATGGGCACTTGAGATTTGATTGTCATGTCTTTAAAAGAAGAGTGGAAAAATTTGACAAGAGAAATTTCAAAGAAAAGAAAGCATACATCACTTGGGAAGATAATGACATGGATTCTTCAAGTGATTCAGAAAATGAAATCATAAATCTGGGTCTCATGGTCAAAGACTATGAAAGCGAAGAAGAGGTAATGTCTTCTAACTATGACTTATCTATTTCTTTTGATGAACTACAAGATACATTCAATGATTTGCATAAAGAATCTGTTATCCAGGAACTTTAATTTGTATCATTCACTCTAAAGGAGAGAAATCTTTCTGTTTATCTCAGAAAGTTAGTTGTAATCAAGAGATTGATTGTCTCTTGAATTGTGAGTTTCCTGAACACAAGGGAAAGGGATTCCTCGGGTGTTCAGAAGTTGTAAAAAAGATTTTTTTACAAAGTTAGTGAAAATCTCAAGTGGGTTGCTTGAGGACTGGACGTAGGCACTGGAAGTGGTCGAACCAGTATAAATCAAGTTTGCATTTCTCTCTTCCCTTATCTCATTTATGTTATTGCAATCAATTTTGTCTTGCATGTTTAAATAACATTATTAAATTGATTGTTGCTTCTTCTTCTGCATACTGAGCCTATCATATTAAAAGGGGGGGGGGTTAAAAGTTTGTTAGTGGGAAATTTTGAAACTTAATTCACCCCCCCCTCTTAAGTTATTGAGGCCATTTGTTCAACAATTGTTCTACTTGTATCTCTAGGTTCTTGATGGAGGACTTCGTGCTCCTATAGTTGGACATGGACATCTGCATGAATTGATTCAGTGTCTCCTCAAGCTTGCTGATCTTCTCATAAAGATCTATCACTTGGTTGGAATTCTGGTCCGATTGACTTCTTTGCTCCTTGTTGAATTGGTTTCCTGGATGATTCCTCTAGCTTGAGCCCTGTTTGAAATTCCTCCCTTGGTTGAATCTCGGTGGTCCTCTTTGGTTATAGCCTTGGAATCTATGGCGATTCTGAGCTCCTATGTAGTTCACCTCCTTGGAAGAATCTTCTTGGGCTATGCATTGCCCTGGCTCGTGTGCTCCACTGCAGATGTGTCATCCCCTTATTTGCATGACTGAAGAGTGAGAGGGACTTACCACTTGTAGTTGTTGAGGGAGCTTGCTGAGGATCTCCATTAGGGCCTCTATCTGTTGGGCCAATAGCTTGTTTTGGGCCAGTGTTGCATCTTGGGCTGTGAGTTCCAGAAGGCTTCTCTTTGTTTGTGTGTATGCTCGATTATGAAGGATGGCGTGATCACTAGCTGCCATATTCTCTATCAGATCCATTGCCTCCTTTGGTGTCTTTAACTTGATTTTTCCCCTACGGATGTGTCAAGGAGTTGCTTAGGCTGTGGTCGCAGGCCATCTATGAAGATGTTTAGTTGCATCGGTTCATTGTATCCATGTGTAGGCATCTTCCCGAGTAGTCCGTGTAAAAGGTCGAGCGCCTCACTGAGTGGTTCATCGGGGAGTTGATGGAATGAGGATATTTCCATTTTCCCCTTGGTAGTCTTTGACTCTGGAAAGTATTTCTTTAAGAACTTTTCTACAACTTCCTCCCAGGTTTGCAAGCTATTGCCTTTAAAGGAGTGTAACCACCTTTTTGCTTCCCCAGCTAAAGAAAAAAGAAAAGAGATTGAGGCGCATGGCATTATCGGGAACACTGACTATCTTTACCGTGTTACATATTTCTATGTAAGTTGCGAGATGAGCGTAAGAATCCTCATTCGGTAGACCGTGGAAGAGGTTTCCTTGTATCAGCTGTATGAGAGAGTGCAGATAAGATATGTTGGTCGCTTGAACGTTCACCCTTGCAATACTTGTGAAGAATTGCGGGGTAGTTATATTAGAGTAGTCTTCTAGTGTGACTCGTCGTGCCTGCTCCTCTTCCATTTGATAGTAGCTTTATGGAGAGGGTGGAGGTGAGGGTTGATTGCTTCCTTGTATTTCTTGCTTTCTTCTTCTTCATGCAGCATTGTGTACGCCTGCAAGTGGCTTCAATTTCTGGATTTAGTGGAGCTAAATCTTAAGTTGCAGTTCTACCTCGTATACACAAAAACAAGCACTATTGTGCAAATTATAGAAGAAAAAGAATGGAGAAGAAAACTAATGAATAAAATTAAAATTGTAAAATAAAGAATAAAAGAATTAATACTTACAAATTGAAAATGTATGAGAACCAAGTACGAAGAACAAAGTCCTTGACAATGGTGCCAAAAACTTGTTAACCGTTTGGTAGGTGTACCAAATGTCCAAGTAGTAAAGACTCAGAAGTTTGAGTGTCAATTTCTATAAGGACTTTGTTTTGTAGTTGTGTTGTATAATTTTCAATTTATAAGAGGAGAAATGAGATGAGATAAAAGATGAGTAAAAAGAACAATAACTAAATAATAGATATTAATAGACAAAGGTGTAGAAGATCTTTGGTGTTTTGATGATGATCAAAAAGCTTAGAAATCAAGTGATAAAAGTTAGAAATCAAGTGATCATCAATTCCAAAACATAGGGGGATTAAACGCAAATTTTATATATATACATTGTTTGCTTGAATCTTGATTTCAGAACTTATATTGTCATCATCAAAAAGGGGGAGATTGTAGAAGCTAATGACTTTGATGTTTTGATGATGATCATGATGATTTGATGCAAATGATGCAAATGATTCAAGAATACAAGCCACAACATCAAGATGATCACTAGTATTTTAGGAAGGGAATTCCTAATTGATTTAGCAAAAGGTTTGGCCAAGTAATTTGAGTTAAAAAGTGTTTTTCAAGAGATTTACTCTCTGGTAATCGATTACCAGTGGCCAAAAATGGTTTACAACAGCTACTAAATATTTGAATTCAAATTTTAGACTGTGTAATCAATTACACCATATTGGTAATCGATTACCAGCAGTTAATAAACGTTTTAATTCAAATATTAAAGCCTGTAATCGATTACACAATTATTGTAATAGATTACCAGAGGAGATTTTCAAAAAATAATTTTCAAGAGTCACATCTATTCAAATGATTTATGAATGGCCATCAAAGGTCTATTTATATGTGACTTGGAAACACGAATTCAGAGAGAGTTTTTGATTGCCCAAAAAGTTTTATCCTCTCAAAAGATTAAGAGAGTTTTTCTAAATTGAAATGTCTTATCCTCTCAAAGAATTCCTTGGTCAAACACTTGCATATTCAAATAAGGAATTGTGATTGATCTTCATTGTACAATCTGTCTCTTTCAAGAGAGATTTCTTCTTCTTTTCTTTTTACTTCTGAAAAAGGGTTAAGAGACCGATGGTCTCTTGTTGTAAAGATTCCTGAACACAAGGGAAGGGTTGTCCCTGTGTGATTCAGACTTCGTAAAAGGATTTTACAAAGAGAGTGGAAAATCTCAAGTGGGTTGCTTGAGGACTGGACGTAGGCACAGGAAGTGACCGAACCAGTATAAATCAAGTTTGCATTTCTCTCTTCCCTTAAACTTCTTTTATTTATTGCTATTTATCTTTTTCCTTTAAAGAAGTTTATTCTGAATTATCTTTTGAGTAATTCATGTTAAGGGTGCATTGTTAATCTAAAAAGAGATAGCGAAATTTTAAATTGGGGAATAGTTCTTGTTATCTTAATTCAACCCCCCCTCCTCTTAAGATAACTGAGGCCATTTGTCTAACAAGTGGTATCAGAGCGGGATTCTTGTATAAAGTTTAAAAACTTCAAGAATAGATATGGCCTCATCCAAATTTCCATTTTTTGAGGAAAATTCTATCAATAGGCTCTTATGTTCAATGGTGAGGGTTATTACTATTGGAAAACCCGAATGCAAATCCTTATTGAGGCCATAGATTTAAATATATGGGATGCCATTGAAGTTGGTCCTTTTATTCCTACAAAGGTAGTGGGAAATGCAACTATAGAAAAACCAAGAGAAGAATGGAATGATGATGAAAGAAGAAAGGTTCAAAACAATTTAAAGGCAAAAAATATAATCACTTCTGCATTAGGCATGGATGAATTTTTTAGAGTCTCAAATTGTAAAAATGCAAAAGAAATGTGGAATACATTGCAAGTAACGTATGAAGGCACAACTGATGTCAAGAGATCTAGAATAAACACTCTCACACATGAATATGAACTGTTCAAAATGTTTCAATATGAGACCATAGAAGATATGCAAAAGAGATTTACTCATATAGTTAATCATCTTGCATCATTGGGAAAAATATTTCCTAATGAAGATCTTATTAACAAAGTGTTGAGATGTTTAAGCAGGCAATGACAATCAAAAGTAATAGCAATTGCAGAATCAAGAAATCTCACTAATATATCTCTTGCCACACTCTTTGGAAAACTTCAAGAACATGAAATGGAACTTATGAGACTCCATCAACATGAAGAGAATGATATAAAGAGAAAAGGAATAGCACTCAGAGCCACATCATCTTTTATTCAAAAAGAAAGTGACAAAGAGGACTTGACTGAAACAGAAGAAGATGATAATGATTTCAAACTCTTTGTGAAAAGGTTCAATAAACTTTTGAGAAACAAAAGAAATAAAAGGAAATCAAACATCAATACAAAGAAGAAAGAAGAAGACTCCTCCTTAGTCCCATCATGCTATGAAAGTAATCAACCTGGGCACATGAGATCTGATTATCTTGTCTTTGAAAGAAGAATTGAAAAATCCGACAAGAGGAATCTCAAAGAAAAGAAAGAAAAGAAAACATAGATCACTTGGGAAGAAAATAAAAAAAAATTCTTCAAGTGATTCAAAAAAATAAAATCATAAATCTGGGTATCATGATGAAAGACTATGAAAACGGAGAAGAGCAAAAGCGATACATTGATAGCAATTTCTCCAAACACATGGCATGCATCAAAGTTTATTCAACAAACAAAGGCCACTTGATCAACAAGCCCAACAAGTAATATCAAATGATACAAACAGGTCACTTGTCTTTGATTGATTACTTTGATGACTTTTGTTAACTTTTGAATGAGTTTTGATGCTTGTTTACTCCTTAAATATTTGATTTTCATTAATATTTTTTTATAGTTATGTAGAAAAACCTAAAAAATTATCCTGTCATAGGAACAAAATGGGTTTTTAGAAATAAATTAGATGAACATGGCATAATTATTAGAAATAAGGCTAGGTTAGTAGCAAACGGGTATAATCAAGAAGAGGGAATAGACTATGAAGAAACATATGCTCCAGTTGCAAGATTAGAAGCCATTAGAATGCTCTTAGCATATGCATCCATAATGAATTTTAAGCTCTATCAAATGGATGTTAAAAGTGCTTTTCTAAATGGTTTAATTCAAGAAGAAGTATATGTTGAACAACCCCCAGGCTTTGAAATTCCGGATAAACCAAATCATGTTTATAAATTACAAAAGGCTCTTTATGGTTTGAAACAAGCCCCTAGGGCGTGGTATGAACGCTTAAGCAATTTTCTTCTAGAAAAAGAATTCTCTAGAGGTAAAGTGGATACCACATTGTTCATAAAGATAAAGCATAATGATATTTTGTTGGTTCAAATATATGTTGATGATATAATTTTTGGATCCACTAATGATTCATTGTGCAAGGAGTTTTCCCTTGATATGCAAAGTGAATTTGAAATGTCAATGATGGGAGAACTAAAGTACTTTCTGGGATTACAAATCAAGCAAACTCAAGAAGGTATATTCATCAATCAATCCAAGTACTGCAAGGAATTGATCAAAAGATTTGGGATGGAAAGTGCTAAACACATGTATACACCAATGAGCACTAGCTGTTACTTAGATAAAGATGAATCTGGTCAGTCTATAGACTTAAAACAATATCGAGGTATGATCGGATTTCTTCTCTATTTATCTGCTAGTAGACCTGATATTATGTTTAGTGTATGCATATGTGCTAGGTTTCAATCCAACCCCAAACAATCACATTTGAGTGCAGTTAAGAGAATCATGAGATATCTATTAGGTACAATAAATTTAGGATTATGGTATCCTAAGAACTCAACTTGTAACTTAATAGGATATTCTGATTCTGACTTTGCCGGATCTAAAACTGATAGAAAAAGCACAAGTGGAACTTGTCCAACAATCTCATGGCATAGTAAGAAACAAAACAGTGTTGCTTTATCCACTGTTGAAGTGAAATATATTTCTGCCGGTAGTTGTTGTGCATAGATTTTATGGATGAAGCAACAATTATCTGATTATGGTATTCTTCTTGATCGAATACCTATTAAGTGTGATAACACTAGTGCCATAAATCTATCCAAAAACCCTGTACAACATTCTAGAATGAAACATATAGAAATTAGGCACCATTTTCTAAGAGACCATGTTCTAAAGGGAGATTGTTTGCTAGAGTTTGTTGATACAAAGAATCAGCTTGCTGATATCTTTACAAAACCTCTCCCAAAGGATATTTTCTTTTCAATAAGAAGAGAATTAGGACTTTTAGATCTTAGTGATTTGAATAGGTAAAGTTTTATGATTGATTGATTAATTTTCTCTTATGATTGATTGTTTATATGTTACTTTGATTGATTTTGTTTAATTCTTGTTATTATGATAGAATTTATGTATTCCTATGTGTTTTATAGTTGAATAATTGATTTAAGTGCATTAGTAGTAATGATTAATCATATTAGATGTGTTTAGAATAGACATAGATATTTTTTTAAGAAACTAGCCTAAGTTATGTTCTGGTAATCGATTACCATCCATTGTAATCGATTACACAAGAACAGACAGCCTGTAATCGATTACAACATCCTGTAATCGATTACCAGAAGGCTCATTACTCTTGTAATCGATTACCAAGCCTTGTAATCGATAACAATTCTTCCTCGTTTATAAATATGCATGAAATCAGAGCTGCTGCGCAGCCACAGCTTCCAGTCACGTCTCCTCCATACCTAAAACTTCAAATCTTCGAATCTCACTCTATTCTTCACCAAATCACGTCCCGTAAAGCCCAATCTTCCTCTTTTTCACTCCTCTTTCACTTTCACCAATTAAAATCCACTAAAACTTCATCAAATGGCAGAGCCATCGAAGAAGAGAAAGGGATCATCCTCCACCGCCGCTGCTGCTGCCCATCACCGCCACGGACCCTCTGAAGCATCCACAACACCTATTCATCCTTCTTTGTCATCTCCAAGATCATCTACATTGTTTTCATCCGATGATCAGCGTCTACGGTACCTTTCTCAGTTTTCTTCTAGAATCATCTTAGACCCTAAGTATCTAGACGTCGAATTCTTTAATGATGAAACGTTTGATTGCTATCAAGTGTTTCAAAATTCTGGCCTTGTTAATTTCATGTCATTAAAATTGCCATATTATCCTGAACTTGTAAAGGTCTTCTACTGCAATTTAAAAATTTAGGATGGCATTATTATCTCTGAGGTGCATGGTATTCCTATGGTCATTGATCAGACATTGTTCTTTTCTTTGACTCATTTACCCAGTCAAGGTGCACCTTTTGAGGGCACCATTGTTGATGACTGGAAATTTGATTATTCAAGTCATGATGCTCGCCGTATGGTCTGCAATGATCAGGCTGAAATGACCGGTAGATTGCTGGCCGGGTCATTAACATTTGATAATCGCATCATGCACTATATAATTGTTAGAATTTTGCTTCCCCGGTCTTCAAATTTGGCCCAAGCCTCTGAGGAGGATTTGATTCTGATGTGGGCTTTTCTTACCGGTCGTCAGATCTGGGCCCATTTGGTTCGGTACCGAATGCTTAAGGCATTACGGGCCAATGCACCTCTCCCTTACCCTCAATTGATTACTCTGTTTTTGCGTCATTTTCAAATTCCACTTGATGATGAACCATTTGTTCAAGTCAAGCGTTCCTTTGCAATTGGTGCTGGTGTCGTGACTTCCTTTGGGTACCGTAAAGATCG
This sequence comes from Glycine soja, assembly GCF_004193775.1. Classification (NCBI taxonomy): domain Eukaryota; kingdom Viridiplantae; phylum Streptophyta; class Magnoliopsida; order Fabales; family Fabaceae; genus Glycine; species Glycine soja. The sequence continues at coordinate 8,931,719 of NC_041021.1, read as the reverse complement.
GAATGGTCAATGGCTGAAGAAAGACGCACTCTCTCCTCAAGATGAGCGTACTCCTTCACCTCTTTCTCAGCGTGAAGATTCAGCACTCTTGAATGAAATCCTTACCGAATTACGAGGTCTTCGTTCTTATGTTGGTGAACGTTTTGACTCATTGGATACACGCTTTGCCGGCATGGATATTCGCCTCACACAGCTTGAAGAGGATGTAGGTTACATTCGTCAGAGTTTCGATCTTCCACCGCCACCTCCACCTTCTTAGATTTTAGTTTTTAATTATATGTCTCTTTTAAGCCATGTATTTTGGCTATGCTACTTAGATCATTATGTTCAGTACTTTATTTATCTTGTAGTATTTGGATTTCAGACTTTTTGTGCTTTGATACTCTGTGATTTTGGTTTTAAATTGTTTGGATTCTGGTTTGATAGTGTCTTATTTGTGAGTTTGATTGGTTATGCTTTATACTTTGATATTGATCTGTCTGATTTGATTCCCATGCACTTTGTCTTTTTGATGTTGCCAAAGGGGGAGAGAACTTGAGAGAAATTGGGTTAGAAATCAATTATCAATTAGAAATTTATCATTAAGTTAAGTTAGGCATACATGCCAAAAGATAGGGGGAGTAAGAGTTGTGTGAACGTGCTATCATCTTGTATATAGCTTGTCTTGATTTCAGGGATTGTCATCATCAAAAAGGGGGAGATTGTAGAAGATCTTTGGTGTTTTGATGATGATCAAAAAGCTTAGAAACAAGTGATAAAAGTTAGAAATCAAGTGATCATCAATTCCAAAACATAGGGGGATTAAACGCAAATTTTATATATATACATTGTTTGCTTGAATCTTGATTTCAGGACTTATATTGTCATCATCAAAAAGGGGGAGATTGTAGAAGCTAATGACTTTGATGTTTTGATGATGATCATGATGATTTGATTCAAATGATGCAAATGATTCAAGAATACAAGCCACAACATCAAGATGATCACTAGTATTTTAGGAAGGGAATTCCTAATTGATTTAGCAAAAGGTTTGGCCAAGTAATTTGAGTTAAAAAGTGTTTTTCAAGAGATTTACTCTCTGGTAATCGATTACCAGAGGATGTAATCGATTACCAGTGGCCAAAAATGGTTTACAACAGCTACTAAATATTTGAATTCAAATTTTAGACTGTGTAATCGATTACACCATATTGGTAATCGATTACCAGCAGTTAATAAACGTTTTAATTCAAATATTAAAGCCTGTAATCGATTACACAATTATTGTAATCGATTACCAGAGGAGATTTTCAGAAAATAATTTTCAAGAGTCACATCTATTCAAATGGTTTATGAATGGCCATCAAAGGTCTATTTATATGTGACTTGGAAACACGAATTCAGAGAGAGTTTTTGATTGCCCAAAAAGTTTTATCCTCTCAAAAGATTAAGAGAGTTTTTCTAAATTGAAATGTCTTATCCTCTCAAAGAATTCCTTGGTCAAACACTTGCATATTCAAATAAGGAATTGTGATTGATCTTCATTGTACAATCTGTCTCTTTCAAGAGAGATTTCTTCTTCTTTTCTTTTTACTTCTGAAAAAGGGTTAAGAGACCGATGGTCTCTTGTTGTAAAGGATTCCTGAACACAAGGGAAGGGTTGTCCCTGTGTGATTCAGACTTTGTAAAAGGATTTTACAAAGAGAGTGGAAAATCTCAAGTGGGTTGCTTGAGGACTGGACGTAGGCACAGGAAGTGACCGAACCAGTATAAATCAAGTTTGCATTTCTCTCTTCCCTTAAACTTCTTTTATTTATTGCTATTTATCTTTTGTCTTTAAAGAAGTTTATTCTGAATTATCTTTTGAGTAATTCATGTTAAGGGTGCATTGTTAATCTAAAAAGAGAGAGCGGAATTTTAAATTGGGAAATAGTTCTTGTTATCTTAATTCAACCCCCCTTCTTAAGATAACTTAGGCCATTTGTCTAACAAAAGGAAATAATAAAAGACAAAAGAATTAATAGGGAATTCAATGAGATGAGAATGTTAGGATTTAACATGCCTTATTTGCCTAAGATGTATTATTTTTTATTTTTCTTTATTATATTACTTATCCCTGATGTCTCATGATGACAAGCCTATTTTACCTATCTATCTCCCAAATGTCTTTGCAAAAATTCAATAGATGAAATGCATGAAGTTCTAATTCTAGATTTGCTTTGATGCATGGGCATAATGCAATATGTCTAGCAATGATTTTATTAAGGTACCCCTTCCTTTTAATTCTATTAGAAATTACCCTCTGTCGAGCGACTAATTCCTAAAAATGATGCATGCAAAACCTTCCTTGTTTTCCTATTAAGGATTACCCTCTGTCGAGCATTTAACCCCAAAAATAATGCAAGGATGAATGATGCATGAAATTAAAAGTAAGAAAGGATAATAGGAAAGAAAACACTTGTTGCATTGATAAATATGAAGTATACAATACATCTTTTGGCTTTTTAGGCCTGCCAGGCCCTAACCGATGGTTTAGCCTCTCATAGCCATAAGAGGCCTTACACTTGAAAAAGGGTTTAGAAACTGATGGAAGAGAAGGGATGAAAAAAGGGAATAGAAAATGATGAGAGAGAAGAAAGAATTTCCTAAAGGAGAGTTCTCAGACTTTAGATGTATATTAGAGTGCTCTAAGACTCGGTGTGTCCTTGGCTTGACTTTCTTTTTATAATTGTAGGAGTGGACTTGGGCTTGCGTGCTTGCGCTTTGTGTGCTTTGCTCGCTTAGCGTGTGTACTTGTATTCACGCAGAGCGCGCCTCTTCCTTGCTTAGCGCCAATGCTTGTTTTCACGCTGAACGCGTCTTGGGATGGACCTTTCTTCAACTTTTTGCTGATTTTCTTCATCTTTTGGACTTTTAATCCCTCATTTTTATATCTGCAAGCCATGAATAGTAAAAACATCAATTCTTAACAATTAAGCGTGAATAACTACTAAATAATCATTTTTAAAGATATTTTCACTCTATTTTCATTATCACAACTCATATTTAGCAGTTATCAATGGGGGAGTAATGGTGGCAGAGAACCAACTGAGGAGAGGGGGGGGGGGGAGGTAGGAAGGGAATATGGTGTCGGTGGAGTTATGGAAGGAGGGGGAGGTGAGGAAGCTAGTGATTGTGGCGAGGAGAGTGGCAGAGGAGGAGGAGTCATCGTTGTCGACGATGTAGTTCACGCATTTGGACGTGTGACATGGTTTCGTATGTGTATCGTTGATGTATCCAACTAATGGACACATCATTACGTTTTGGACAAAAACTAACGATAGGGATCTCCTACAAAACTTTTGAAATTTTAGGAACCCAACGAGAAGCAAATTTTTTTCAAGAATTAGTTGCGAAATTCAAATATATTTCAGGGATCTCCAGTATATTTAAGCCTAATAAAAATATACAAGGTTTTTCTAATTTCACTACTAAAAACATAATATTTTATGACGCTAGAACAATGATGATTTTGTCAAAACCATCTTTAAAAAAAATTTGGTTGCATTTTCGTAAATAAAGGGACGTGCTAACGACAGTTTTACCAAAAACCGTTGTAAAGACACTCAAATTTAAAACAATTTTAGTGAAAACCGTCTAAGACAACATGACTTTAAAGTAGACATGGCAAGAAAACCCGTACCTGTGGGTACCCGCCCGAATTCGTCCCGACTTTGACGGGTAATACCCGAGTTGACCGGGTATGAGTTCGGGTTCGGGTTTTCCCTGATAATCAAAAGTCGAGTACGGGTACGGGTATGAGATTATTAGACCCGTCCCGAACCCGAACCCGCCCCGCCACTTAAAATCTTTAGAATTTTTGCATAATTTAATCAAAAGACATAATTTTTATTACTAGTTAATTTTATTTTAGAATTTTTACATAATTTAATATTATTTTCTTAACTATTTTTGTAGACACACGTGCTACAATAAATTTATTGATATATAAGTAGTAAAAAATAAATGTTTAACAATCAATCTATTTTTTCTAAAATTAAATTTTTAAAATTTTTTACAAAAAAAAGTATTTTTCTAATTTGAATGGTGTATGAGACGAGATTGGAGATACCGGCGAGTGGGGAGACAATACCCAGATACCCGCCCCGCCCCATTGTCATGTCTAGTTTAAAGACGGTTTTACCCACAACCATCTTTGTATTGCATGTGAAAATTTTAAATACTCCAGCCCTCACGTTTCCGAAACATTTCAGCTCTCACATTTCTGAAACACTCCAACCCTTAGTCCCCCTTATTAATTATTCCGAGGCCACTTGATCCAACATCCATTAGACATCTCTACAAGGTTCCAAACATTGTTACTCTGCATGGAATTCATCTCATCCTTCATGGCATCATACCATAAATTTGACTTTTTACAACTTATGGCTTGATCAAAAGTTTCAGAATCATTTTCAGCTCCAATATTATAGTTAGATTCTTGCAAATATGCAATATAATCACTAGGAATAGCTGATTTTCTTACTTTAGTAGACCTCCTTAATGTTGCATCAACATTTTCTTGGGGATCATGTTGTTCAACTGGTTGTTCATCATTTTCATGAATTTGATGATCAACTTGATCTACTAGATTATCAACAACAGTTTGTGGAATGCCAATCATGTGTTGTTCATCATCCCTTTGAACTTGAGGGGTATGAATTACAACCAATCTTTCATTTGATGTGGAAGGTTGAGACTCTGTATAATCAATTTCAGAACCTAAGTCCCTCAATTGATCACTCCCATGTAGAAGCAAGCTTCATGATGATGAACCAAACAATTTTGATGATGCCAAAAGCCCAAGTGATTGATTCAAGATTGATTCAAGACTTCAAGATCAAACATCAAGAATTCAATCCAAGATTAAAATTCAAGAGAAGAAATGAAGAAGCAACAAGTCAAGACTTCATATAAGATAAGTATTAAAAGATTTTTTTTCAAAAATCAAATAGCACAGTTTTGTTTTACAAAAGAATTTTCTCAAATTTTCTAAAGTTACCAGAGTGATTACTTTCTGGTAATCGATTACCAGTTGGCAGTAATCGATTATTAGTGACCAGATTGGTTTTGAAAATGTTTTCAAATGATTTGTAACGTTCCAAAATGATTTTCAAATAGTATAATCGATTACACTATATTAGTAATCAATTACAAGTGAATCTGAACGTTGGAATTCAAATCCAATTGTGAATAGTCAACTTTTCACAAAATACATTGTGTAATCGATTACACCATTGTGGTAATCGATTACCAGTGAATACTTTTGAAGAAAAAGTTAAGAGTTATAACTCTTAACATGATTTTCTCAAAAGACATAACTCTTCCAATGGTTTTTTGATCAGACATGAATAGTCTATAAAAGCAAGATCTTGACACGCATTTTACAAGCATCCAAAAAAACACATATCTCTTTCAAATCTTTTCTTACCATTGCCCATTGTTTCTCTTTGCAAAAAATCTTGCCAAAAAGCTTTCTAAACTTCGGTTTCAAAACTTTGTTTTTTCTACAAGTGGAAATTCTGCAGAAAATAAAAGTGTGCTATCTTTTCTTTCTTTCTCCCTCTTGCCAAAAGAATTCAAAGAACTAATCGTCTGAGAATTTTTTTGATTCTTTCTTTCTCCCTCTTGCCAAAAGAATTCAAAGAACTAATCGTCTGAGAATTCTTTTGATTGTTCATCCTCCCTCTGAACAAAAGATTTCAAAGGATTAACCGCCTGAGATATATTTTGTTTCTCCTTACAAAGATTCAAGGGACTAACCGTCTAAGAATTCTTTGTCTTAACACATTGGAGCGTACATCCTTTGTGGTACAAGTAGAGCGTACATCCTTTGTGGTACAAGTAGAGCGTACATCTACTTGGGTTGTAATATTGAGAACAAGGGAGGGTACATCTCTTGTGGATCAGTTTAAGTGGAGCGTACATTCACTTGGTGTTTCAAAGAGAACAAGGGAGGATATATCCCTTGTGGATCTTTGTTTGTAAAGAATTTTACAAGATTAAAGGAAATCTCAAGAATCGGTGGTTTCTTGGGGACTGGATGTAGACACGGGTTGTTGCCGAATCAGTATAAATCTTATGTTTGCTTTCTTCTTTCCTACACTCTTTACTTTTTTGCTGTAAAGCCTAATTGAATCTAGTAATATTAAGAAGAATAAATTTTAATTAGTCAAGATACATTAATAATTAATTCAACCCCCCTTCTTAATTATTCCGAGGCCACTTGATCCAACACCCATTAGGCATCTCTACAAGGTTCCAAACATTGTTACTCTGCATGGAATTCATCTTATCCTTCATGGCATCATACCATAAATTTGACTCTTTACAACTCATGGCTTGATCAAAAGTTTTAGAATCATTTTCAGCTCCAATATTATAGTTAGATTCTTGCAAATATACAATATAATCACTAGGAATAGTTGATCTTCTTACTTTAGTAGATCTCCTTAATGTTGCATCAACATTTTCTTGGGGATCATGTTGTTCAACTGGTTGTTCATCATTTTCATGAATTTGATGATCAACTTGATCTATTAGATTATCAACAACAGTTTGTGGAATGCCAATCATGTGTTGTTCATCATCCCTTTGAACTTGAGGGGTATGAATTACAACCAATCTTTCATTTGATGTGAAAGGTTGAGACTCTATATAATCAATTTCAGAACCTAAGTCCCTCAATTGATCACTCCCACTGATCAAATCATTTTCAATAAATTTAACATTTCTTGATTCCAAAATCCTAATAATATGATGTGGACAATAAAACCTATAACCTTTAGACCTTTCGACATATCCAATGAAATACCCACTAATGGTCCTCGGGTCAAGTTTCTTCTCTTGTGGGTTATATATTCTCACCTCAGACGGACAACCCCAAATGCGCATATGTTTCAAACTCGATTTCCAACCTTTAAACAACTTAAAAGGTGTCTTTGGGACAACCTTGGTTGGAACACGATTTAATATATACACTACCGTCTTTAGTGCTTCAGCCCATAAGGATTTAGGAAGATTGGAGTTGCTAAGCATACTTCGCACCATGTCCAATAATGTCCTGTTTCTTCTTTTTACCACACCATTCTGATTTGGAGAACCAGACATAGTGTATTGGGCAATAATCTCATGTTCTTGAAGAAACTTTGCAAAGGGACCAGGTGCTTGTCCATTCTCAGTATATCTGCAATAGTATTCTCCACCTCTATCTGATCTCACTATTTTTATTTGCTTGCCACATTGGTTCTCAACTTCAGCCTTAAAGACTTTGAAGGCATCCATTGTTTCATATTTGTTATGAAGCAAATAAACATTCATATATCGTGAATAATCATTTATAAAGGTGATAAAATATTTCTGACCACGTGCATCCATATCTGGACAACAAATATCAGTATGAATTATTTCTAATATGTTTGAACTCCTGTTAACACCTTTCTTAGACATGTTAGTCTGCTTACCCTTAATGCAGTCCACACAAGTCTTAAAGTCAACAAAATCTAGAGTATTGAGTACCCCATCTTTCACTAACCTTTTAATCATCTCAATGGAGATATGTCCTAATCTCCGGCGCCATAACATAAAGGAATTCTTATTAATATTACACCTTTTAAGACCAGTTTGAACATGCATTGAACTATAAGTGGCACTATTTTGTAAACCAATAAGATAAAGACCATCAAACAAGATATCATTCCCAACACATTCAGAATTATAAAATAACTCAAATGATGTGTCTTTGAAATTAAAGGAATATCCAAACGATACAAGTCTTGAAATAGAATTCAAGTTTTGGGAAAAACTTAGTACATAAAAGGTCCTTTCTAATTTTAAAATAAAGTCACTACTTAAAGTCAAAATGCAAGTTCCAATGGCCTCCACATGTGAGCCTAGCTTATTGCCTAATAAAATGCTTTGCTCACTTCCCACTGGTTTCCTTAGGTTTTGCATACCCTGTAAAGAATTTGCAATATGAATAGTAGATCCAGAATCAATCTATCAGGTGTTAATATTAACACTAACCATATTAGATTCATAACATACTAATGAGATTGATTTACCTTTCTTCTCAAGCCATTTCTGGAATCCAGGGCAATTCTTCTTCATGTGTCTCTTCTTCTTGCAAAAGAAACACTTTGCCACCTTCTTAATATCAGTTTGAGGTGGTATTTTACGATTCCCCTTCTGATTAGCTTGAGGCTTAGTTGCTTTGTTCTTCCCATAAGCAGTAGTCAGCAATGCACTTTCACCCATCTCCATTACAAGCCTTTCTTCTTCCTGAACACACATGGTCATTAATTCATTGATAGACCATTTATCTTTATGTGTATTGTAGGAAATCTTAAACGGCCCATATTCATGCGGAAGGGTGTTCAAAATAAAATGCACTAGGAAGGACTCAGACATATCAACCTCTAGTTTCTTAAGTTGAGTTGAAATATCTCGCATTTTCATGATGTACTTACGCACACCTTTCACACTGGTGAGTCAAAAAGAAGAAAACTTCATGATCAAGGTGTTTGCTAAAGTCTTATCTGAAGTGATGAACTGGTCATCAATGGCCTTAAATAAGTCTCAGACCTTTTCATGCTGGTCAACAAAACCACGTATCCCAGCCGAGATTTTTGTCTTAATGAACATCACGCTAAGCCGGTTGGATCGCTCCCATCGCTCATATAGCGCAACGTCAGCTGGGTTACTTTCATCAGTGATTACAGGTGGTTCATCTTTACTTATAGCATAGTCTATGTCCATCCACCCCAATTATAGAAGAATTGTCTCCTTCCATATCTTATAGTTATCTCTTTTGAGTTCGGGAACATCACATTGAATATCAGAAAAATTAATAGTTTGAGAAGCTGCAAAATTCAAAGGCTTATGTCAAAATTTGAGGCATACTAATCTTAATTGAATCTTTTACCAATGTAAACATACCATAATATTTGAATCATGTGACATAAAAATTGCGTGTGCGCTAAATTTTTAATTCAATAAGAAACAATTAAACCTTATGATAGAATAATCAAATTACATGCTTAAATTCATGATTTATAGGGACAACATGAAAATAATTTAATTTTTATCGAAAATATTTACTTTATGATATAATCGATAAATTATACATACCTCATGATGTTTGTGGGTAAGCCATGAAAAATAATGTCATTTTATCACAATTAATTATACAAATATAATAAAAATTTCTGTGGGATAAAATTCATTATATAAGTACAATTAATTACAATATTATGTCTAATTCCTTATATGATCTTTAACCAACTTAATATATAATTTTAATCAAAATATAGATGATGTGGCTAATCCATAATTAATCAAAATTATAAAGATCACTTAGACATAAAACTTTATTATATGAGAATAAATTGTATTATGCATTTCAAGATCAAGATACAATATAATTATGAATAAGATTCTCATATAATTTTATAATTGAAACATAATATTATGCATTTGATTTCATATATATATATATATATGCATAGAATAAAATTTTCCAAAATATATCCATGCATAAGTTAAATCAAAATTCCATAAATTGTAAAGCAGAATAAGTATATAGGGTATGAAAACGAGTCTGCACATACTATAACATTCTATGAGTCATGGGTTCAACACCCAGCTAGCGCAAAACATGGGATTTTTTATTATTTTTTTAACACTATTCATCATCTTCAACCTCTAGCGGGTCAAACCCGGCTCATATGCAGACCCGGTCAGTTCTCCATTTGGACACCATTTAACACTATTCATCATCTTCAACCTCTAGCTGGTCAAACCCGACTCATATGCAGACTCGGTCGGTTCTCAGTCATTTGGACACTATTTTACACGATTCAAAAGCCAAAAATAAGAAAATCGAACAAAATAAAGATTTCTAATCTTATTTTTAAGAAACAAGGCCCTTCATACCATAAACGAAATTAAATTGGAAAAATACCGAAAATCGAAAATGGACAAGGCAGATGCAACTGTGGCTCTGATACCAAAGGTTAGACTAAACCTTTTAACCTGTGATGTTACAAACCACAAAAGAAACACAGGTCATTAACAAAATGTGAAAAAAAAAATCAAATCATACCTCCAGTCATTGCCATGAAAGAGTTGTCTTGTTTTGGTTCTTCCAAGCTCTCTCTCTTTCTCTCTCTAGATAGTCTATCAAAATGAATTTGAAGAGATGAGCTCAGAGACCAAATACATGTATTATATATAGGCATTCTACCATCAAGAATGCATTTAGTAGCCATTACCACTCATTATTGGCCATTACAGCCCATTAGTGGCCATTCACTTTTCTCTAAACAACAATAATGATAATGCACACTTTTTAATTATACTTAAATGATAGTGTTAAGTTATGGTCCAATGAGATTAGTGAATTCAAATCTTTAATAATGTCACATAATAAAAATTATTATCTTGAAAATAATTAAAAACTATATCTATTTAATAAAAAATTTACTATTTCAACAAATTCAAAATAAATTTTATTTTTGATGATAAATGCATTAAAAATTTAATACATATTAACATTATATTAAAAATAAATAAAATCAACGGTTTCCTCCAAAAAATTTAAAAATAAATAAACCGTCAAAGTTAATAATTATATAGTATTATATATTCATATTTATTATTTTAGATTCTTTTTGAATTTATACTTTTCATATATAGGAAAAAATAGAGTTGAAAATGAAAATGAATGTTTGATCATGCTTTTTTTTACCTTTCTTCATATGAATTATATGAGTGAGAAATTCTATAAGTGTGAAATTATATAAGTGTCATTTTACTCACACAATTATTGTGATTTTTTTTTTCAAAATCATTTTTAGAGTTAGGTTAAATATTATATATTTTCCTCTTTTTTATTATTTAAATTTTAATAAGTATAAAATATAGATTATTATATATTTTATTTTATAATGATAACCTCATGAAAAATTAAAATCAATATGTTTGATCTTAAAAAAATACACATAACACTTAAAATTTTCATTTACAATGAATTGCTTATAATAAACTATAATCTAATAACAAAATTGTTTTCTAAAATATTTATGTATTTAAATTATCTTATATTTAAACAAACTCATGCAAGGGATAGGTTCAATAAATTTTATTTTTAATATTGTAAATATATATTTTCTATTTTTACTTCCAATTTATATATTTCATATAAGTATTACATTACTATTATTACTTTCAGAAAGAAAACACTATGATAAATTTCAATATAAATAATATCTTTAAAATAGTATTTGTTCAATTAAAAATATAATTATATTTTTTACTCTATTGTAATATAATTATAATTAATATGAAACAAAAAAATTTAAAAATAATAAATTTATTTATTTATATATATATTTTCAAATATTAGTAAATACAAATAGTAAGAAGTATAAACATTAAAAATTATAATGTAATAAAACCCATGTATTTCACGGTATAAAATCTACTAAAAAAATAGACTTAGGTGTTTATCCATATAACTAGTATTTTAATGGGTGCATTGCACAAAATACATGTTTATTTGATACCATTAAAATTTATAATTTATAATAAATAAACACTTATAAATATAAAAATTATATTATAATTAAAATTTATAAAAATTATATATATATATATATATATAAAAGTTTATGATAAATAATTTATAGTGTGATATATTATCATTAATCATTGATATGTTTTTGAAAAAATAGAACTAAATATTTTGAAAATAAATAATAACAAGGGATGAGAAGTTAAACCTTTCTGTTGAGATTGAAAGTATAAAATCAGTGAAGTTGATTTTTGATGTTCAGTAACTTGTTAGATCGTTCATTATTTTATCTTTATTTTTATACTGATCTTATTTTTTTATTGTGTATATATTATTCTTAATTATGTACGTGTATATATCTTTTTGAACCAGCCATCTTTTATCTCTATATCCTTATTAAATTTTAATATGTTTTTTTAAAAAAATTATCATTAGAGTTTAAAATTATTTTATATAACATTCTAATATATACTTTGTAAGTCTAAAAGATAATTTATATATTTAAACATAGTTAATTTTATAAATTTCACTACGTGAAATCAAATATTTATCTTCTGCATGGATTAAATATTATTTGATAATATTATTAATAGTAATATGTTAGAAATATTTAAATATTTAATTCATTAATGAGAGAAGTTTTAGATAACCATATTAACTACATTGTATCATTGTTTGAGAGTTTAGTCTCGTCATATACTGTCATGTCTCTCATTTCATCTCACATACCAACAAAATTGTAAATATTTCATTATATAACTTATCTCAAAATTAAAAAATGTATAAAAATGATATAAAAAAATTAAATGGTCATCACAAACAAATAAGATAACGTCTCTTCGTCAAAAGATGAAAAATACTTTTTAAGTATAAAAAAAAACCAAAGGTATAATAAATCAACAAAAACTAAATAAAATAGCACGTTTACATGGGAAGAAATGAATCGGTGTAACACCTTTCATAAATAAGTAAATATTGTGATTTACCCACAAAGATTTAATAACAGGATGATCAATGAAAAGAAAAACAATGAAGAGGGAAAAGAAAAAAAAAATATTGATTTACCTATATTTATTTATTTTTATTTTTTATCAGTGGTGTATCTTTGCAAAGATGTCATCAGCAGTTTATGGCTGTGGGAAGATATATCAAAGAAACTATAAAATGAAGAAGAGTATATAATAGTCATAACTATTTTAATTAATTTAAAATTATGTAATTACCTTAATATAAAATAATCTTAATAATCTTGATTGAATGTGTAGATATCAATTGACTTAAAAAGATATCATTTAAAAAGTATGACAGTTTTTCTTCGATCAATTTAAGATTTTTTTTTATTGTAGTTAACACTTTTGTAGGCAATCTTGTATAACATAAATGGACATTCGAATCTTGGTTACGGAATCGAATCTAACAGATGATTTCTTACAAAAAAATCAAATCAATCTATCCACTCTTTAAAACCAATTTTGTTAACCTAACCATTTTCATAAAGTTATTCAAAAAAAATGGATCAGGTTGGATTAAAAAAATAATTTTTTCACAAAGGAAAAATTAAAAGTTCAAAAAAAAAAATGAAAGATTTAGAGGATGGACTCTGAGATAATAAGCGAAGGGAAGGAGAATTAAGTAAATTTATTTTGTCTGAAATTTAATATGTTGCTTTAGGAGTTTTTTTCAGTAAAAAGTGCTCAAAATATTTTAATTGATTCAATTTATAGAGATTTTTAGTTGAAAACAATAAGTTTAAATATAATTGGCAGATCAAAATTATAAATTTGATAGGAGATATAAGATTGATTTGGTGATAAATGGTGAAAAGAATGGGAGATAGACTGTTTGAATAAAAAATCAACCATAAATGTTTGTTAATAAAATTAATATATATATATATATATATATATATATATATATATATATATATTTAATTGATTTAAAAAAAACCATTTGTTTTTCATTTTAAGCTTCACTCTTTCTACTTTAACCTTGTCTTCCACAACACCCTCTTCCCCTCACGTAAACAACATATTGAAGATGAAGATGAGCCCCATCCCCTAGACGGTGGTTATGGTGGAGGGAGTTGAGAGAGAATAAGACGGAAAAAAATTGCTGTGATTCAGTTATTATCTTAATTACATTAATTCTGCAGTGTTTTAATTCTTTGATTTATCACATAACATGGATAAAACCATGAGTATTAAACGAAAATCACATCAGTTGCTTTCCTTTGATTGCTTCAAATCATAAAATATTAATTGATTTTGCGTCAATTGCTTTGATTTTTTTAAGAAAAATGATTATTTAAGAAACACAACAGAAATCTTATTTTGTATAATAATATTAAATTAGATTAGATTGTTTAAATGATAGAAAATATTATTTTAAGATATATTCAAAGAGCACAGTAGACTATATTTTTGGAATTGGTTATCTTACTTTTATATAATTAAGTATTCTCTCAAAATTTATATATTGGTCAAATTATTGTCAATCGGATTAACAAAGTGATGCACGTAGTCAACTTGATAACTGATATTCAAAAGATTCTCATTTGAATCCAAAGCAACAGAACTTGAAAAAGACAAAAAAAAAAAAAAAAAAACAAGGCTTAGTCTAAAAGTATACAAAATACAAACTCAACACATGCTTAATCAAATAAAACAAAAGAGAGTTGATATGGTACCAAGCAAAGTTAAGAGTTTTGGTAAAATTATTTCTTAGACCAATACCTGAATAATGAGAGAGAATTTCTCCAGTACCACAACTCTCTCAAAATAAAATTCTAGAAACTAACAACTATTGAAACTTACATTAACAAGTTGCAATATAATAAAGCATATCAATTACAGCAAAATGGAGAACTATACAAATTGCTTAATCCTCCATAGCACAAGGCAATTCATTCAGATCAAAGTCCAATTTCTTAACACCTGAAGAAGATTGACATGCCTCGTGTGCCGGCAATGGTAGTAATGGTGGCGTTTCGGATGTTTCGTCATTCACTTTTCTCTCATCTGCTGGCAATGGTGCATCATTCATTGTAGTAGGCAATGGTGCTTCATTCATTGAAGCCTCGTCTACCTTGTGCGTGTTACTAGAGCTAGAAGAGTTGTTTTCTTTATCACCAAGAGCTTTGGAATGGCTGTGGTTGGACTCGTCCATGATTATTACAGCGTTGTTGTTCTTCCCCTTGTGGACTGATATGTGTCTTCCTAAGCCTTGAAAAGTTGAGAAAATCTTCCCACAAACACCACATTTGTAGCCACCAACTTTCTCATTCTCTTTCTCTTTTGCCATAGATTTCAGCACCAGTTTCTTAATGTTCTTCCCTTTATGATCCACCACCCTCTTCCCCTTCCTTTCATCAACGTCATCTTGCATCCTATCGGGAGCAACCACCTCAGTGATCACATTGTCGAAACCCTCCTCATCTTCCACCTCAGATTCAGATAAACCCTTGCACCTATTCAACTTCTCATCCTCATCATCATCATCTTCACCATCCGCGTCATTTCTCTTTCCGATTTTCAATTCACCCTTCAGATAAAATTTTATCTTTTTCACCTCATGCTTCTTACTTGAAGACGATCCACTAAAATTAATCTTCCTTTTGCCAAGCTTGATTAGAGGTGGAGCACTCTTCGGCCGCACTTCATCTTTCTTCGGAGAAACCCCATTAGACTCACCACAAAAGTACTTAGAGTAAACACTTAAGTAAGCAAGGGTTTCAGCAGCCTCATAAGCCCCAATACACTTTCTTCCTCTCACATCAGTCTTAAGCCAACTGGGGCAAGTAAAAGTTGAAAGATCAATAGCCCTATTACCCCCACCATCACAAACAGCTCCAACACCAACACATTCATCATAATCATCACGATCCTCTTCCATGTTTTTCTCCATAGAATCAGAATTATGGGAAGAAAAAGAGAAAGAAGAAGAGAGAGAAGAAGAAGACGAAGAGTTCTTATTGGGAAAATGAGTGGGAGGAGACACACCCCTCCATGACCTCTCAGGGTGAGATCGCATGTGACCAAACAAAGCATTCTTTGTGGGGAATTCCTTCTTGCAAATGCAACAAACGCGTTTTCCATCATCAACAGTATCATAATCACAATTCCTAGCCCTCTTAATATTGTTGCTGGTATCACCAGCTTGTTTTGATGAGTGATTAGTGAAACGGACTTTTATCTTCTTCTGGTGCTTCTGAAAGTGCGATCTTCTGTGACCCCCCAAAGCCTTACCGCTGCTGAAAACCTTGCCGCAAATATTGCACTCACATACCGTTCGTGAAGGGCTTTTCGCTGCAGATGGTGATTCTAACTCAGCTTTGCAAGAACCCAGAAGAAGCGATGGCTGCTGCTTCATCTTCTCTTTCTTGCAAGATATTCAACCCACCCACCCATGATGATCTGAAACCGCATGCTTATCTTTTTTATCCATCTAAAGAACAAAAAAAAGAAAAACAAAGTACGAGCTGAGGCTAAGAAAAGCGAAAGAATCTGATACAATCATAACCAAGAAGAAGAAGAAAAAAACGGAAGGAAAACGTTTTTTTTACCTTAGGAAAACCAAAACGGAACGCAAGATTTGATGGGAGAGAAGCAGACGAAGTGATTTAGAATACAGCAAAAAAAATAAAAAATGAAAACTTAGTGTGGTTGTTGGGTTATGCTGATCAATGAAGATTCAAAAGCATGTAAAGAAAGAGGAAGAGAGAAAATAGCCTATGCTGTAGGTAACTGAGAAGAAGCAAAGATAGAGCACACAGAGATATAGAAAAAGATATAATCACTCACAATTTTTTTTTTATTTTTAGTCAAAACAAATTCAATTTACCATGAGTAAAAAATAACAAAATTACAAGCACTAGAAGATTACAGACATCCTCGTCTTTGTCTCCAACAAAGGAGATTACTCCACACCCAGCTACGAGAAATTGCAAAATTACCATAACCTAGATTTCAACAATCATCAATATCTTTGTCTCCCCTATAATGCGAATCAAACATTAACTTTAATGGTCAACATCTTAATTTAGATTTAATTTGGATTAAAGGACTAAATTTACTAACTTTTTACAAAATAGAGAGATTATCGAGGTGTTTGGTTTCAAAAAATGTTTTCTATTTTTATTTATATAGGGGATTGAAATTGCATTTTAATATAAACTATAAAACAAAATACATTCCCTAGTGAGATTCTGACTCTCTCAAACTCTTTCAATTAGATATCATTAATGTATTTCATCTATTATCTGATTGAATGTGAATTGTGTATATTACTAGTATTTTAGTTCATGCATTACACAACAAATAGTGACTTTATACAACTAAAAATCATAATCTATATATAAATTATATTACAATAAAAAAATTTGTAGTGAGCATATAAATTAAATTTATGATAAATAATTTATATGATGATATATTGTTAATTTGTTATTATTAATTCTTGATACTTTAAAAAAATATTCAAATTAAAGTTAAAACTAAAGATTTTAAGAAGGATAGATCCAAAAGGATAAGAAATTAAGTTAAGTTATTTATTAGAAATATAAGATGATATTTCAAATGCCTGTTATGTTATGAATGCATTTAAATTTTGAAGATAAAATGCGTGTGTTTGTGTGTCTATATATAGTTGATTTTTTATATTTAGTTTGTTGTGAGAGGTTTGGATTATTCAAATGAAGATATGCTAGGGTAGAGAGAGTATATCTCGTGAGAAGAAGAATATTTTATATGAGAGTGGAAGAGTTAAATCAATCATATATATATATATATATAATAGAAGAAAAATTATAAAAGAAGAGTATATGATAGTCATAACTATTTTAATTAATTTAAAATTATATAATTACCTTAATATAAAATAATCTTGATGATCTTGATTGAGTGTGTAAATATCAAATGACTTAAAAAAAATATTTAATATTTTTAATATTTAAATTTTATTTCTAATAAGTTATCATCTTTAAAAGCTAGGACATTTTTGCTTTTACATGAATAGGTGAGAATTTGTTTTGATCAATTTAAGATTTTTACTGGAGTTTTCATAGGAACTCTCTTTTGTAGGCAATCTTGTATAAGATACCGTCACACATCAAACCTAAATGAACCGAACTTAATTGAATTCAGTGTCAGTTTGGATAAAAAATAATTTTTTCACAATCCTACTAGTCCCTCCACAGTACCACTAGACCGAACCCCTCGATTGATCATTTTTTATAAATGAAATTATGAAAGTTTAAAAGATGAAAAATTAAAAGTTCAAAAAATTTGAAAAATTTAGAGGATGGAGTGTGAGATAATATGTGAAGGGAAGGAGAATCAAGTAAATTTATTTTGGCTGAAATTTAATATTTTGATTTATGATTTTTTGAGGAAAGAAGTGTTAAAAAATATTTTAATTGATTCAATTTATAAAGATTTTTAGTGAAAAACAATAAAATTTAAATATAATTAACATATCAAAGTTATAGATTTGATTGGAGATATAAGATTAATTGGGTGATAAATGTTGAAAAGAATGAGAGATAGATAGGGAATTTGAATTTCTAATAAGAAAAAAGAATCAACAATTAATGTTTGTCAATAAAATTATATATATATATATATATATATATATATATATATATATATATATATATATATAATTTAATTGATTAAGAAAATTCAGTTTTTTGTTTTTTTTTTCAATTTTAACACTTCGTTCTCTTCATCGCTATTAAGCTGAGTTCAACCTTGTCTTCTCCATCACCGTCGCCCATGCCTGCTCGCATAAACAACACAAACAACACAGTAGATGAAACCATGAGTACTAAACAAAAATCAATCAGTTGCTTGATTTCCATTTATTGCTCCAAATTATAAAATATTGATTGATTTTGCCTCAATTGCTTTTATTTTTTTATAAGAAGAAAACTGATTATTTAAGAAATACAACAAAAATCTTATTTTGTATAATAATATTAAATTAGATTAGATTGTTTAAATGATAGAAAATATTGTTTTAAGATATATTCAGAAAGCACAGTGGACTATATTTTTGGAATTGTTTTTCTTGCTTTTATATAATTAAATATTCTCTGAAGATTTATATATTGGTCAAATTATTGTCCATCGGAATAACAAATTGGTGTTGTAGTCAAAGGGATAACTGATATTCAAAAGAGTCTCACCGAGTCCAAAGCAAAAATTGAAAAGACAAAATAATCAAGACTTATTCTAAAAGTAATTTGAAAATCAAATACAAAATATGAAATCAACAGATGTTGAAAATCTACAGAACACTGTCATACAATGGAAAACAGTATACACAATACAAACTAAAAACATGCTTAATCAAATAAAACAAAGGAGAGTTGCTATGGTCACAAGTAAAGTTAAGAACTTTGGTACAATTCTTTCTTTAGACCAGTACCTGAGTAATTAGAGAGAGTTTCTCCAATAACTTTACCTCAACTCTTAAGTCTTAGAGCCTACCATAAAAATTCTAGAAACTAAACTATTGAAACTTACGTTAACAAGGTTGCAAGATTGATATCAAACATCATCTAATTATAGCAAAATGGAGAAATATACAAATTGCTCAATCCTCCATAGCACAAGGCAATTCATTCAGATCAAAGTCCAATTTCTTGACACCTAAAGAAGATTGACATGCCTCGTCTGCCAGCAATGGTGGTGTTTCTGGTATTTCTTCATTCACTCTTGTCTCGTCGGTTGGCAACGGTGCTTCATCCACCTTGTGCATGTTACTAGAGCTGGAAGAGTTGTTTTCTTGATCACCAAGAGCTTCGGAGTGGTTGTGGTTGGACTCGTCCATGATTATTACAGTGTTGTTGTTCTTCCCCTTGTGGACTGATCTGTGTCCTCCTAAGCCTTGAAAAGTTGAGAAAATCTTCCCACAAGCACCACATTTGTAGCCACCAACTTTCTCATTCTCTTTCTCTTTTGCCATAGATTTCAGCACCAGTTTCTTAATGTTCTTCCCTTTATGATCCACCACCCTCTTCCCCTTCCTTTCATCAACGTCATCTTGCATCCTATCGGGAGCAACCACCTCAGTGATCACATTGTCGAAACCCTCCTCATCTTCCACCTCAGATTCAGATAAACCCTTGCACCTATTCAACTTCTCATCCTCATCATCATCATCTTCACCATCCGCGTCATTTCTCTTTCCGATTTTCAATTCACCCTTCAGATAAAATTTTATCTTTTTCACCTCATGCTTCTTACTTGAAGACGATCCACTAAAATTAATCTTCCTTTTGCCAAGCTTGATTAGAGGTGGAGCACTCTTCGGCCGCACTTCATCTTTCTTCGGAGAAACCCCATTAGACTCACCACAAAAGTACTTAGAGTAAACACTTAAGTAAGCAAGGGTTTCAGCAGCCTCATAAGCCCCAATACACTTTCTTCCTCTCACATCAGTCTTAAGCCAACTGGGGCAAGTAAAAGTTGAAAGATCAATAGCCCTATTACCCCCACCATCACAAACAGCTCCAACACCAACACATTCATCATAATCATCACGATCCTCTTCCATGTTTTTCTCCATAGAATCAGAATTATGGGAAGAAAAAGAGAAAGAAGAAGAGAGAGAAGAAGAAGACGAAGAGTTCTTATTGGGAAAATGAGTGGGAGGAGACACACCCCTCCATGACCTCTCAGGGTGAGATCGCATGTGACCAAACAAAGCATTCTTTGTGGGGAATTCCTTCTTGCAAATGCAACAAACGCGTTTTCCGTCATCATCAGCATCATAATCACAATTGCTAGCCCTATTAATATTGTTGCTGGTATCACCAGCTTCTTTTGATGAGTGATTAGTGAAACGGACTTTTACCTTCTTCTGGTGCTTCTGAAAGTGCGATCTTCTGTGACCCCCCAAAGCCTTACCGCTGCTGAAAACCTTGCCGCAAATATTGCACTCACGTACCGTTCGTGAAGGGCTTTTCGCTGCAGATGGTGATTCTAACTCAGCTTGGCAAGAACCCAGAAGAAGCGATCGTTGCTGCTTCATCTTCTCTTTCTTGCAAGATTTAACCCACCCATGATGATCTGAAACCGCATGCTTATCTTTTTGATCCATCTAACAACAAAAAGAAAAAAAAAAAAAAAAAGTACGAACTGAGGCTAAGAAAACAAAATAATCTGAAACAACCATAACCAAGAAGAAGAAGAAAAACGGCAAGGAAACCTTTGTTTTACCTTTTGACAACCAAAACGGAACCCAAGATTTGATGGGAGAGAAGCAGAAGAAGTGATTTAGAATTCAGCAAAAAAAAAAAAAAATGAAAACTTAGTTTGGTTATTGGGTTATACTGATGAATGAAGATTCAAAAGCATATAAAGAAAGAGGAAGAGAGGAAGCAGCCTATGCGTTAACTGAGAAGAAGAAAAGATAGAATACAGGAGATATAGAAAGAGAGATAATCACTCACAAAGAGATGTGGTAATTAAGTCAGTATTTAATATTTTTGAAAGTATTAACAGATTTTATACTGCTGACTCTTTAATTATTGTAATTAATATTTTATTTTTTTATTTGAAAATATTATCTTTTGTCAAGTAATTTTACGTGGCTCTTTTTTTTTTTTAAAAAAAAAAACTCAATTGGTCTCCTTTTTTTTTTTTCGAAAACTCACTGTTGAGATAAATCCTAAATCGATCTCTTGTGACAATTTATTTTTATTTTGAGGTCTTCTCTCTAATTTTTTTAGACACAAAAATGAATGTATATATGTTGTTTTTTTTAGATAAGAATGTATACATGTTTATTGTTTTTTAAAGAAATTAATACATGTTAAGGAGTACAAACAAATTTTATTAAATGCCTATAAAAAAGTAACAAATGTTATTAAATAGAGTTTAATATCAAGAGTTACAAGGCCTAATAATTATTTATGATATAAAATTATATATTAATTTATTTTTCATTTTTACAAGACTTTTTTAGTTTTTAAGAAGATCATCGTTATCTAACGTATATTTTTCTATCCTTCTTCGAATGCAATTCGGATTTAAATACTTTCCAATACTAGATGTAAACATTTCAGTAAAATAATAAGAAAAAGTTATTCACTGACGTATAAACAAAATTTACACATTTATCAAATTAGAATTTATTATATATAATAAATTTGTTAATTTTTAAATAATTATCTTAAAATAATTTAAATAAAAATTTGTAATTAAATGACGATATAAACTTATTTTATATGATTAGTATATAGATATTAAACTAAAATTATATTATAATACTCACATTTTTTCAATCAACTAAACTAGCCTCCTTATTAGATCAACCCCTTTAAATGTCTAATTTAAAACTAATCTATTTTATTTAAGTGGTCAAACACTTTTTATTTTTATTTTTGGAGATTCTGATTTCTGTGTTTTAGTCAACACAACTAATCAATGTTGATAATTAATTTTATTATTATTTGTAAGATAACTTGCCACTGGTTTTCAATTCACAAGGATCGGATTTTGCATGAGGTCAAACTTTTGTGTGAATGACCGTTGACCAATCAATTTAAATATATATTTTTTCATTAAAAAAATATTGTTTTTCTCTCGCGACAGAAAAACTACCATTCCATCCCACAAATAAAGTCAAATTCATGGGCAATCGTAGAGTAGAAAAAACAAAATCTTCTTACCTCTTAAAAAGATTTTTTTTTTCATCAAGTCATTTTTTGGTTTTGGTAGCATTTTTTTCAAGTCTTTTGATTATTCATTTACTAAAATAATATATATATATATATATATATATATATATATATATATATATATATATATATGGGAAAGCATGAAATAAATAGCCTAAAAGATTAAAAGTATTTAAAATCATAACAAAATATATACATATAATTAGTTTTAGTAGAATATATAAATAATTAAAAGGAAAATATTTCAAACTTTAACATTGATAATATTATATATATATATATATATATATATATATATATATATATATATATATATATATATATATAAAATTATAACACGCTCAAGGCTACCTGCCGACAAATATTGGGATCCATTTAGGATAGGCTCTGAACCATGTCAGAAACACTACTACAAAATGTAGATTTAACATCGCCACATTTACATTGATTTTTGACAAAATCGATATTAACAAACACGGTGGCATAATGATAAATAATTAGACTTTCTTAACATTGATTTTTTAAAAAAACTGATGTTAACGTCGTAGGTTAACATCGGTTATTTATAAATCGATGTTAACATAACTACGTTAAGATCGGTTTTTTTCAAAAAATCGATGTTGGTAAATTAGAAGTTAACATCGGTTTTTTTTTAAAAAAATCGATGTTAATTTATTAATATCGATTTTTTTAAAAAAATCAATGTTAACAACTCGATTTTTAAAAATATTATTGGCTCCACGCCCTAATTCACTAACGTCTCTGCCACAACTCCACGTTAATACCAGTCTTCATCGCAACTCCGCGCTAGTCTTGCTGTTCATCGTCTTCATCGCAACTTCCTTTCGTGACTGCCAGTCTCGCTGTTCTCATTGCCTGTCTCGCTGCCATTGTCGCTGTTGGGTTGGAGGTAAGCTTCATGTCTTCATGGTTCCTCTTTGTGCTCACTTCTCTCTGAAGCACGTTTCTGATCCCATTGTGATTTCTTCTTATGAAAAGTAGTTTCTATAGTGTATTTTTCACGAATTTGATATTTTTTAATTAAAAGACAAACAAAAATAAACATCTGGCTTGATTCAGCAATCTATAAATGAGTAATGTTCTTTACTCAAATACATGTATTACAGAGCATTTTCGCAAAAATTAAAATGCCAACTAGAGTAATTCAATACATGTATTTTTTGGTTGTTACAGTGTTTTTGTCCTACACCCCTATGGCTATCCTTGCCTCTATCGTCCTCTCTGGTCTTCTAGGATTAATTGAGCTAAGTGAGGCTCGCTATATCTGGAAGGTTGACAAATTGGGCTTTATTGCTTGTATTGGTGCTTTTCTTGGGTTATTGTTTGCAACAGTACGTATAGTTTGGCCTTCTTGTTGGAGTAAGTCATTGACCACTTAAATTTTTTTCTCTATTGCACCAATTGAAAAATAACATATTATATCTCTTTGTTGTTAGTTTTTATTTCCTTTTTTTCCTATGATGTTATTTTTTAATTAGGATAGAACTAGATGAAAATGGGGCAAATGGTTTGTGTGGTAGCTGTAAACTAACTAGTATCTTGTCAGCTACAAGCAACAAAAAATTGATTAAGAACTTACACTTGAGATGTTACTTTTTAAATAAATTTTAGGTGAAATACTTAAGGTGCTTTTCAGTATTGTTCATAGTTCAAAATTTGAGGTTTTTCTATCTTCATAACCAAAATGTCTAGCTCTATTGCTCTTTAATATATAAGTTGGTTTTGCATTGTTGGTCAAACTTGTGCAGAACTACATTCGCAATGATCTATTGTAGTTATTGGGAGGAATTAAAGCCTGGTATTTTAGGTGATATAAGCGGGTATATAATAGTAATATTACTATATAGTTTAAACTAAATTATTGGGCGATATACAATGCTATGCTCTTAAAATATAGTATTTGGGGGGTATACACAAGTATCTTTCTATTTCTTTAAAATAGTAACAAATACTATGAACAACAACAATAATGGTTGTTTTGGAGGGCCACGACCAATATTTGTTGTCAATATCAACAGTAAATACTGAAGTCCAAAGTGAGTAAGGAAAGGAATTGCCAAATTATATCATTGGGAAGACTGTTAATCCTATATTTTTATTGAAGCAAACTTCCAGCCCTTGCCTCTACATCCTTAGGCTATTTGAGATCTAGGGAGAATTAAGAGAAGGAACATGGAGTAGAACTTTTATTTGGCGGCGATAATATTCTCTAGTATTTGTGAAGATATTTAGTGCCACTTTGGTGGTGTGCATGATAGGATAAAATAGGATATAATAGCAAGATAAAGGCAAGATTGGAGAAAAAGTATTGAATAAAATGAAACAAGGAAAAAGTAGTTTTCCAATATTGGGTTTGAAAGCAATTATATGAACATAGAAACAAATCTCATCACAAAATTTGGAAAATAGGAACAAAATCCTAAAAGTTGAATCAACATGAGAGCTTCCTGTCATAGAGATCATAGATCTAGTGTTTCTATGGGTTGTTGTTGTTCTACAAAGTTGATATGGATAAAAATAAAACACCAATGGTTCAAAACTTTAGTTTGAATGAAAAGATGGTGGATGCCAGTGCATGTGTACAACTGATCACTCTTTGCTCTGAATGATTAACCATTTTAAATCAATAATTAGATCATTACAGGTAACTTTATATACTTATATTGTACACTAGAGCCTATAGATCAAAAAGTTCACTAATTTCATTTTTTATAGTGTGAAAAGCATGTATAACATCTCCAAATTAAAACTTAGAGCTAAAGCACTTTCAGATTCTATAACTTAGACACTAACTTTAAGGATGTACTCAATCTAAAATGTGAAATCATCATAAGGATTTTATGAGTCTAAATAACAAACATCTATAACTATTCTTTTTCAAATTCAAATATATGTTGCTACATTTACTCAAATGAACAGTACTTTTAACTTGAAATTTATAGACTAAAAGTTACCTTGAAATAAGGCACTGTCTTCTTTAAGAAATCCGGTGTTGGCTGGAAATCAGTATCAAATATTGCCACAAACTCATAATCCTTAACATAATCACATTTCATTGCTAATTTAAGATTCCCTGTGTTGTAGGTTGTACTTTTAAGCTCGTGTCTATATATTATCCGAACACCTGTTTGTTGCCATTTATACACTTCTGCGTTGATGAGTTGTTGGGTATCTACTTCAATGGATACAAACTGTAGAAGCATTGTTTCCTTTGGCCAATCTAGGATACAAACTACTCCAATGCTGGTAAACCTATAGGCCAACAAGATAAAAATTAAGCAATAATCACAAAAAAGAGAGTACAGTGATATAATATTAAGATATCAAATTCTTAGTAATTGATCAGCTCATTAAGAAAAATGCCTTTGCTGGTTTTACGTTCTAGGGAGTAGGGAAGGGGATGATTGGAAGACAGAGAAACTTATAATGACATTGGTGATAAGAAGATGCACCTCCTATGTTAATATCTTATTATTATTTTGATATAGAAGGTTTGCTCCACTTACACACTTATTTTATTCTCTCTATTAATACACTTTATACATTATGTGTCTAAGCATAGATTGAGTATTATTATTAATTAAGCATATGAATGCTAAACAAATGTATTGCTTTTTCTTTCATGTTTTCTTGTTTTGGGCTACATAGCCAAATGCTAGTTGCTTCCCTTAGTGGAGGATTAGGAGAAGAATATTTCTTCCCCTTAAAACACCACATACACACAACAATCCTCTGTTGTTCCTTCTTTAAAATAGAGCATCGAAACCCAACATCTAATTTGATCTTAGTCTGACTCACAATAACTCAGCAAAAATCCATTCTGTCATAGCTCTAAGCTTTAAGACATTTAGCATCTGCAAGTTACCATTGATAAGAAAGCCTTGTTCCACTTATACATTTATTGTCTGCCTACAAAAATCAATATTCATTCTAAAATGACAATAGACCCTACTACTCTTAAGTATTCAATATTCATTCTAAAATTGAAAATTCAATATTCAGTATTCATACCTTTCTGCTCTAACAAATTTGTTGTTCATTTGATAGCAATCACCGGAGAAAGAACACTATATCTGCTTGGTGAATCTTAATCATGAATAGAAACAAGAATTATCCTCTTAGAACTCTCATTGTCTGTCACATGAATAAGTAACACTTTTAATAGCCAACAAGCAGTTTCACATACTTTGGTTGAGCATAAGCTGAATTAGTTTGTTGTAGTTGAACTTGGTTTGACTTTGAGTTCTTCTAATGCCATTACTCATTAGTTCTCAAAGGTTTTTTTGTGCAAAATGTGATACATATAATTGTTGTGGCAGTATGGCCCATGGC
The DNA here is from genome assembly GCF_004193775.1 of Glycine soja. NCBI lineage: Eukaryota > Viridiplantae > Streptophyta > Magnoliopsida > Fabales > Fabaceae > Glycine > Glycine soja. Next base: position 8,905,092 of record NC_041021.1, on the reverse strand, counting down.
TAATTGCCATATGCTTTTTATATTTAGGTTATCATTCACTACTGCTAATTGGCCTTGTTGTGGAAGCTGTTTGATTATATCAACTCCAGGTAAAGCACATTGTTACTACTTCTTATATATACATCTATATGTGTAAAGCGCATTGTTATGTTGTTTTTAATCATAGTTCCTAGCTAGTAGTGGGTGTAGTGGCTGCATTTGAAGCAATTGATGTCTCAATACCAGGAGTAGATTAAAAGCCTAGAGGTTTGAATCAACTTTGTCTATTTTTTGTTTAGCCACAACTGACCCATTAAGCTAAGGATGCATGTTTTGTCTTGGTGCTGAAATTTCCCCTTGTTGTGAGCAATAATTTGCTCTTGGGCTGAAGTATTGGGCTGTCCTACTAGTTTATTAAGCTATACAGGAATTATAAAAGCATAATTTACACCCTGCAATGAACATATAATTGGTAGTTGTAGGTAGATTAAAAGAGTGTATAGATAACACTCAATGTTTTGTTGAAATTAACTACCAAATGAAAATCAAAGTATCGATTCCCAATGCGACTAGCATAAACGGGTATAGTGACCATGCTTAGTATTAGGGACAGGTTTGGAAGGTAGAATTCCAGCTTACCAATTTTTTTTTTACCAAAAGTCTAAAAGAAAAAGGTAAAGGCATGCAATTATATGAATAATAGTAGTAATAACTTTTTCATAACTATTTATTGTAGAGATTCAACAAGCACTTTAAATTTATCATTATACATATATTATTGTTGTTAAAGATGTATATAAATAATACTTGTTCTTGCTTGTCATAGCTAATAAAAGGCTTTAAATACACAGACTAAAGCCTGTATTAAAACACTACAGCCAAATACAGCTACCAGCCAGGTGTTAAAGTCCTAGAAGCTTCAAGCTGACAGAGAGTTGAGAAGTTTGGATAATCTCACTTGAAGTTGTGATTTTTCATTGATAATTTTTACATTCGTTCAAGCTTCCTTACTCGAGGATGTCTTTGAAATTGCTGGTTTTTTAACCACATACTTGATCTGAAATTTATGCTTAAATGTTTGTTTTTATGAAAATTTGTTTAAAGGTGTTAATTACAAGGATTAAGCCATATATAGTTTAAGTGTAAGGTTCTAAGGCCAGAGTATTATTTTGAAACAATAATTGTTTTCTCAGGACTGCCTTTTTAATAGTGCAGTACCCTATACCTAGCCTAGAGATGAAATTGTCTAAAATTATGCACAAATGGGCTGATCACACACACTGATCAATGTACTATATCTGGCTTTATATGAGCAAGATATCTGCCCCAGCTCCTTATCTGCAGCAATCTTTTCTCCAATTTTCAACAATTTGGGATTCACACCGTGAACATTGCAAATTACAGAATTTGGTAAATCCTGAGTAGCAACTGAGAGACGAACAACCTGAATATAAATCATAAATAATTAAGTCCCTTTTTGTTTTGTTTAGTTCTTTTTTGATAAAAGAACTCCATGACAAATGGACTCTTACTAGTAGACTTATTAATGGAACTATTTTAGGCAAACTTAGCAGTATGAAATACTAGATTGCAGTCAATATTATCCCCTGCAAGATTGCTACCTTAAATACTTATAAAAGCCATATGGATTTTTGCTTCTAGACTGCTACCCTTGATTTAAGATTTTCTTCATCATACACGAACAATGTTCTTGATCCCATGATAAAATCAAACACTAGCACATAACTCCAGCTTCAATCTGTTTGAATCTAAGTAGCTACAATTAGGTAACCAATAAAGAGAAGTCCAAGTCCAACCAAATCTAGCTACTCCAAGTCCAGCATAGTTGTCTATAATCTAGGATAGTGATATCAACATATATATAATGTGGGATAGCTGTCTATAATGATGTACAAGCCTTGTTAAACCAAAAGTAATAGCCATGGACAACTACCCCCCAATGAAAACCCTCAAAGTGGACTTAACCCTGGGTGTCTTCTCTAAAAAGGCCCCCAAAATAACATCATAGAGAAACTATATATGCACGATTATCTATATCTTAATATGCACAAAGGCATTAGTGTATCCTAACCCCAAAACCTTAAGGACTGATAATGATGAGAAATACATTACCTTAAGCAAGTTGGTTAGAAAATTAAAGCAATGGGCCAGACAAATACAATGAAAAAAAATATACCTTAACTTTGAGTAGCTTGCAGCAAGTCCATTGGTGTTACTTCATGATATACCTACTTACCAATGAAATATTTAAATTGTAGGCACTATTTATCTAGTTCTTTTCATCGTCATCATGACATTCGTTCTTGGACACTATACTGATCATCATCATATATATGAAAGTTTGCAATCAATTTTGATGCTTAATTTTGTTATGATTGTTTTTGTATGTTGTTGTATGCCATTAATGTACTTTGCTTTAGATGCAACTTTTGTTCATAATGAGTGAACCTTAGATTCTCGTTTGTTAATGAATGCAATGATTCTTGCGGACAGTTTGCATTAATCATTGTATTCAATCTTGAATTGTCCATTTGGACAGTTTGGGGAGACTCGTATTTTTATGGTAGATTCATGCGTTAAGGTTAACAATATTTTGTTGAATTTGATGAAATTTTGGTACAATGCATTTCTAGTTGTTCTCTGAGTGCATACTTGATTGTTGAGAAATTAATTTCATCGATTTCATGTCATGTACTTGGAGACCAATGCGAAATGCTGCTGAAATTTTGTCAAATTTAACAAAATAGAATTAACCTTGACGTATGAAGCTACCATAAAAAAAGGTCTTCCTGAATGGGATAGGATCACACCTATAATAAAAAAGTGAGATTTTCATGTATCGAATAACTTTTTGAGTATAACGAAGTTATTATTTAGATGGATCGAAGTTGGATGAATGAAAGTCGCATGAGCCCAGCATGTGAGGAATGTGTCAAATAGTTCTTGCAATTTGCCTCCAAAAGAAGTCGACCGGATGAGGATAGAAAATATTATTGTCCTTGCATCAATTGTTTGAATGGAAGACGACAAATACTGGACGACATACGGGAGCATCTATTGTGTGATGGGATTAAGAAGAATTACAACACATGGATATGGCATGGTGAATTGACAGACATGCAGAGTGGGTCCCAATCTGAACCGTTTGATGTAGAAATGGGAGATAGCTTGGAGGATATGATTTGTGACATTGGACAAGAGTCTTTTCAGCAAGCACATGCCCCTATGTATGATACATTGCAAAGTGATTCAAAGAAGCATTTGTATTCGGGGTGCAAGAATTCGTTGACGCTGTTGTCGGCGATATTAAGTTTGGTTAATGTGAAGGCCAAATATGGGCGGAGTGACAAAAGCTTTAGTTCACTACTTCAAGTAGTGCACAATATGCTTCCAGAGGAAAACACATTGCCTAAAAGTTACTATTAGGCGAAGAAGATACTGTGTCCGATGGGTATGGAGTATCAGAAGATTCATGCTTGCCAAAATGATTGCATATTGTACAGACATGAATTTCAAGAAATGTCCAAATGCTCTAGGTGTGGGGTATCACAGTAAAAAGTCAAGGATGATGAGGAGTGTAGTATTGATAAAAACTCAAACAAGGGCCCCCCAGCGAAGGTGTTGTGGTATCTGCTGATCGTTCCAAGGTTTAAGCGTCTTTTTTCTAATGGAGATGACGCTAAAGACCTTACATGGCATGCAAATGGCAGAAAATGCGATGGAATGGTCCGTCATCTGGCTAATTGCTCCCAGTGGAAGAAGATAGATCGTTTGTTTCCGGATTTTGACAAAGAGGCAAGAAATCTTAGGCTTGGACTAGCCAGTGATGGAATGAATCCATATGGCAATTTAAGCACTCAACACAATTCATGGCCAGTTCTACTAGTAATTTACAATTTGCCTCCTTGGTTGTGCATGAAGCGAAAATACATGATGTTGTCCATGATGATATCGGGCCCAAGACAGCCAGAAAATGACATTGATGTTTATCTAAGTTCGTTGATTGAAGACCTGACAAAGTTGTGGGACGAGGGGGTTTTAGTGTTTGATGGGTTTTAGAATGAGACTTTTCAAATGTGTGCAATGCTTTTTTGTACCATTAATGACTTTCTAGCATATGGGAATTTGAGCGGTTACACTGTTAAGGGTCATCATGTATGCCCCATCTGTGAAGAAGACAAAAGTTACATACAACTGAAACATGGTAGAAAAACAGTCTACACTAGACACCGACATTTTCTAAAACCTCATCACCCTTACAGGCGACTGAAAAAAACATTTAATGGAAGTCAAGAGCATGAAAATGCGTCGATACCGTTGACTGGTGAGCAGGTCTTGTAGCAGGTTGAACACCTGAATACTATATTTGGAAATATCCAAAAGAAGGAAAAAATTAAGACTTGCATATGGAAGAAGAGGTCAATTTTCTTTGATCTTCCATACTGGTCTGATTTAGATATTAGACATTGTATTGATGTTATGCATGTGGAGAAAAATGTATGTGATAGTATCATTGGGATGCTCCTTAACATTCAAGGCAAGACGAAAGATGGTTTGAATACCCGTCAAGATCTAGCTAAGATGGATATACGATCACAGTTGCATCCAAGGTCTTATGGTAAAAAAATATACTTGCCTCCAGCTTGTCATACTTTGTCCAGAAAGGAGAAGATCAGTTTTTGTCAGTGTCTGTGCCGAGTCAAAGTCCCACAAGGATAATCTTCAAATATTAAGAGCCTTGTGCAGTTGAAGGATCTAAAGTTGGTAGGGTTAAAGTCTCACGATTGTCATGTCTTGATGCAACAATTGTTAGCCGTGGTCATAAGAGACATTTTGCCGAACAAAGTCAAGTTAGCCATAACTCGCATGTGCTTTTTCTTCAATGCCATATGTAGCAAAGTTTGATAAGCTGGAAAACGAGGCTGCAATTATATTGTGCTAGTTGGAGACGTATTTTCCTCCTGCTTTCTTTGACATCATGGTTTACTTAATTGTTCATCTGGGTAGAGAAATCAAATGTTGTGGTCCTGTTTATTTGCGATGGATGTACTCGGTTGAGCAATACATGAAGATCTTAAAAGGGTATATGAAGAATCTACATTGTCCAGAAACATCTATTGTTGAAAGGTACATTGCAAAAAAAACCATTGAATTTTGTTCAGAGTACATTGAAAAAGCTAACTTGTTGGGCTTCTCGAGTCTCGCCATGACGATAGAGTGGGCGGTAAGAGTTCAAGAGGACTGCATGTTATCACTCCAAGTCTAGAAGATTTGTTACAAGCTCTCTTGTATGTGTTGAATAACGATAATGAAGTTTTGCCATACATACTTCAGCATGAAAGTTTAGTCAAAGAAGGTAATCGAAAAATGTCAAAGAACTGGTCTTGAAAAGGCATAACAAGACTTTCCTTGATTGGTTTAAAGATATAATATTTGCTGATGAAAATGCTTCTGAAACATTAAGAAAGCTAGCAGATGGACCTAAAAGAAATGTTATAACTTGGCAAGGATACGACATAAACAAGTATTCCTTTTATACAAAAGCACAAGACGAGAAAAGTACAATACAAAACACTGGGGTCACCCTAAGGGCTGAATCTCAACACTTCGCCAGTGTACATGATGACAATCCCTGTGTAGCTTCCATCCCTTACTTTGGGTTCATTGAAGAAATTTAGGAGCTTAACTACGTCAAATTTACTATTTGTGTTTTCACATGTAAATGGGTTGACAGCAACACCGGCGTGCGAACCAATGATGTGGGATTTACGTTGGTAGATCTAAAGAAACTAACTTAGCAGAATGACCCTTTCATCATGGTAGAATAAACTAAACAAGTATTTTATGTTCAAGACCCTTGTGATGAATGGTGGTCAGTGGTTCTACACGGGAAAACAATTGGTGTTAATGTAGAAGATGATGATTCATACATTGATACTTATGTTAGTCCTTTGTCCACACAAATGTCGCCTAACGTCGTTGGAGAAGAAGAAGCTGACGACGTTCATGCTAATCGTAATGATCATGATGAAGGAGAATTAATTAACATCGTCTAATGTAATTTTCTTATTATGTATTTCATTTCAGTCCATTCATTTACATATCTGATTCAATTTTTTTGATAATGTTAATTAACTAAAGTTTGTTTATTTACAGGTCGATGGCTACTCCACCCAGCTCTCCTCCTACTCCTTCTCCTTCTTTTTCTCCTCCTTCTCTTACTGAAGCAGCATCACAGTCGCCGTTTACCTTGAAGCTGACAAGAAAAGCCACACGACTAAGATCATTAGCGACTAGACCAGTTGGGGCAGACAGACTGATGGTCCACGTCGATTCTGCGATCAGGAAGGCCGACGGTCCCCACAAGAAGAAATTAAGAACATATTTGGGGATTGTCGCTCGTGATAAAGTCGTCGTGACATACGAGAATTGGAAGCAAGTCCCTACTGCTTAGATGAATTTGATATGGGAGGCTATTCAGGTATTTTAATTTTCATCTTGCATTTTGTTTATTAGGCAAAATTTATAATTTACTAACAATAAAACCTAATTTTTTGTTTGTCAGGCTGAATTTGATATCCCTGGAGCATCTGACATTAGGACAAAACAGAAAATACTTCAGACTATGGGGGAGCAATGGAGACAGTTTAAGTCTGATTTGACGTCAAAATGGACACTTGCAGTCGACAAGGATAGTGTGGATGACACTGCAAAAAATACGGCATTAGCAAGGAGAAATGGGCCCAATTTTGTTAGAGCCGTAGAGACCCCTCGTGGGAGGTATGTACTTTGTCATTTTCATTGTTTTCAAGTTAAAATTCACTTATTATAATACATTGTAATCATGAGTTTCATTAATGTTCAATTTTTGCAGGATGTGCGGAAAAAACCATAGGCCATCAAGAAGCAAAACACTGCCCCCCACGTGTTGTCTCGTGGGGGTTATGAATATTTAGAACAGAAGCTGATGGCTGAGAAGAAAAAGAAAAAATTGGAGGAAGTTGCTCAATCCTGAAGCACTGAGGCCGTGATTGACCCTCCATCTCCCATCAGACGACACGTGAAGTGGAAGATGGGCTGCACCAAGAAAACTGGTCAGATGACGTCTGAGACAGCAAAGGAAATCGCTGAGAAGATTGTAAGTCACTTTCAATTAATTATTGTAATTATTTATGTTTATTCTCTGATTGACTAAACAAATAAATTTCTTTTGTACAGGACTCATTGGAGGAACAGGTGTCATAGGGTTCCTTTGTCCCCCATAGACTTCAGGATGTTCTGACTGCTACCATTGGGCGATCAGAATACCCTGGTCGTGTGCGTGCTACTGGAGTCGATGTGACCATCAAGCAATACTTTGGATCGGCTCCATGGACCTCCCACACTTCTTCCTCCATGGCTCCCAAAGAACTAGAGCAGCTGACTTAACAAGTCAGGGACCAGCTGGAGGAGTCGATCATAGAAAAAGTGACTCGGCAGCTGATGTTATCCTTCAGCCAGATATAGTTCCAGTTTCAATCACAAATGCAATTACGGGGACTTACACTGCCTCCGGAGCCTGAGGTTGGTCCCTCAGCTGCTCGTGTCAGCACAAAAGAGAGTTGTGTTGATCCCTCAGGGAACTATCCAGACACGGGTGACTCAGACAAATGCAGGTTGTACACTGAAGAAAATTCTCCTCGCCTAGTTTCCCTAGGAAGAGTTTATGAGAGATCCACAACCGTTCACAACATCCCTTTGTTGCATGATCAAGTGAAGGTCGGTGTTGAGGAGTTTAAAGATGAAGATGCTCCCGTTCCTATACCCACTAACGAGGTTAACTTAGTGGGCAGACACTTAACAGCTTCTTTGCATGGCCGACACATCTGGTGAAGCGTTTATCAGAACAGGTATTTTATTGTCATTAAATGCTTCTTTTTTCAATTCAATTGTTCACTGTAATTGAATTATGTTAATTAACTCTATTGGATAAACAGGGAGCTGTGGGACCCGCGAAACCTGTAGATAGGCTGGATCATGAGGTCGATGATCCCCTATATTTGATGACATTGACCATTCCACGGCTTTTTTTGAAGCCCTTGTAGGTTATGTGGGATGCTACCGTGTTCAGGGTGTTTAATCAAGACTTCCCCTTGTACATAAAGCATGAAGATCTATCTGAAATAGCACACGGTGGTCAATGTCTCAGCATCTCTGTTATACAGTTGTGGATTCTGTAAGTCAATTTAGATTATTGTTAATTACTTAAGTTATTGTTTTAAATTCATACATAATTAAATTTGTGTTAACAACAATAGGCATCTGATCGAGACACGTATGCGAGTGGGGAATTTCGATGTGTATGGATTCCTCGAGCCACAGTCCATCTAGAGATTTGGGCAATCACAATTTGAATCAAAAAGTTACATGAAGAACTGGATGCAGAATTCAAAATGCGATGTCTACCTAAGAGCCTACCTGAATGGTTAAGTAAAACTGAACAAATGAATTTAAATAATGTATAATATTACAATAACCTATATTGGTCTCCACTACAACGCACACTGGCAAATGATCATCATTTTGCCTAAGGAAAATCTTGTTGTTTGGTTTTGTTCCTTGCATAATAGGTCAGACAACTACCTTAAAGGAATAATTAACATGTCAGTGTTGTTTTTCCATACATTTGCATTAGCATTACTCAGCAACATCAATATTTTAATGTTCCTTGTATTCAACAGTGCTTTGAAAGGACTTGATGATACTCCACAACCTAAATCCAAGGCTGGTGCTAGATAGATTGTTGTTAAAGTAAATGATTTAAAGAAAACTTCTACTTATATATATATATATATATATATATATATATATATATATATATATATATATATATATATATATATATGTAGTTAATGTTTACACTAAATTGTAGTTAATGTTTAATATCTAAATTTCATTATGTATTTAGTGTAATAGACAAAAAGGAAGCACTGAGTGTGGCTATTATGTGATGCACGGGATGTCCACTATAATCTTAGGAAGTTTAAGGAATAATTGGAAAACGGTAATTGTTTATTTCAAACAAATTTGATTTTGTTATCATTGGTATTACATTATTAACTTATGTTTTATTTGATCATGCGGTATTTTAATGATGTTAGACCATTGGAAGCAAAGAGATTGAAGGCGCTTCGCATCCAGTGGGCACAATATTATCTCAAAGTTAAAAATCAAACTTAGGATGTTAGGGAACTTTGTAATTTTAGTTTACTTAATTAGTTTACTACCATGCTTTACATTTTTTACAATTGTTGTTTTCTTTTAACATTGAATATTCCTTATTGATTATTATTAATAAATTATTTATTCATAGTTATCAATTGATTTTTTACAATTAATAGTTTATTAGCTAGCTTTTTGCTAAAAAATGTTTCAAAGCAGAATACAAATGATATATGTTGTGCTGTGTGGTTTGATTTCAAATTTGCAGGTTAATTTTTGGGTTTTTTGTAAAAACAGACAATGCATTAAAAAAAATTCCTAATAACAACATCAGTTTTTTAAAAAAACTGATATTAATATACACAAACAACATCGGTTTATTGACATCGGTTTTCTACAAAAACCGATGTTAACTTATAAGTTAACATCAATTTTTGTTAAAAACCAATGTTAACTTCGAAAACGTTAACATCGGTTTTTCAGTAAAATTGATGTTAACATTTGGAAGTTAACATCGGTTTTTGTAGAAAACTAATGTTAACGTATCAGTTAACATTGGTTTTATACTAAAATCGATGTTAACTGCCAAGGCTGATATGAACATTGATATCTTTTTTTGGTGTAATTCTTATTATATAACATCGGTTATTTAAATAACTGATGTTGTCAATTTTACGCTAATACTGATTTTAAAAAACTGATGTTGAAAGTCATAAATAACCGATGTAAAAAGCATATTTTCTAATAGTGAAAGTGGGTTTGGGCTTTAACTCAATCCTACAAAACTGGCTTGTAAGGTGAGGATTGTTCCCCACTTATATAGTTTATCTCGACAGTATCTTTATTCAATGTGCGACTTCAACATGTCTCATTTTTCTCATGACTACCCGCCATGTGAAACTTTCAACACACCCCTCTATCTAGGTGTGACCACAAAATCTAATTTATAGAATTATACATGAAAAAGAAGATAAAAATAGTTCGTTAGTAATCATATGATAGCCGGAAAAAATACATAATTTACATCATGGAATTCCCACTCTCTTCTTTTCTTGGAGTTATATTTCACATGTTATGTCTAACCTATTATCCTTTCAATTATGTTAAACTATTCCCTTTTATTATATTTAACAAAATTGCAAATTTGATCCCCCTAATTATCTCCAATTTCGATTTTGGTCCATTTTTAAAATTATTCACGCATTTAGTCTTCCTTTTATATCCAATCATGTAATTTTGGTCTCCTAGCCCAATTTTAGACATTGATCGTTACAAACTTAAGTTGACTGACATGTGTCAACAACTGATTCGTCCATTAATGGGTCATCATTTTTGGTTCCATCTCCCACCCGCAACAACCATCTCTTGTTCCTTCTCATCCATCAATGTTTGATCTTTCCTCAAACAACAGAATCCTTGGCCTCAATAGATTGGCGTTGAAACGAAATTCGAGCCATTTCAACTTTATGGGAAGAATCCAACTTCTTAGTACACTTTCTTGGCTGGTGGGGCTCATCCTCCTCAACATCATCAATCTCCATAGGGCGCTTGCCATTCTTGATGTCCAACTCCAACAAGCACTTCATGTAAGACCTATCATTCTCCACTTGGCAAGTGCCGGAAAACAACCTCAGAAAAATGCAGGAATGATCGTCCAACATGTCTCTACCACACAGAAGAATGATCTAGGAACGCCACAACCTTCAATCCACCATAACAAAATCAAAAGTATGTTCAAATAGAACTAATGAAATTCAATTCAATTCAACTCACAAGTTCCCCACTTTTTGCCCCCTTTTTCTTCTTTGCACAAATTTAAACACCCATCATAGCAAGCAAGGCCCATAGTATCAACACCCATCACAATTTTTTTTCTTCAGATCGCAATCCATTCAAACCAATCACCCACATAAATCCCCAAACTCAATTTTTTTTATTTTCATTTTTCTCATGGTATAACAAAGATGAAACCTTTGATTATAGGGAAAAATGAAAAATGTCTCTCGTGTCTGTCAACGTAGGTTTTTAACTATCAATGTCCAAATCTGGGCTGAGGGACTAAAATTGTGTGATTGGATATAAAAGGAGGACTAAATGCGTGAATAATTTTAAAAGGGGACCAAAATCAAAATTGGAGACAAATAAGGGAACCAAATTTACAATTTTGCCATTTTATTTTTATATATACTTGATATATATCCTTAATTTTCATCTTTTCATTCTTCCTTGTTTTATCTTTATTTTTAAATTTAATTTCAATATTATTTAACTATAGAAATTTTTAATAGGTAAAAATAACATTATTTATATATTAAAATATAATTTTTGTTCAAATATATTTATTTAAAATTTTAATTACAACATTATTTATATATTAATAGTATTTCTTAATTATTATTAATTTTAATTGTTTAAAAATTAAAAATATTTATTGTTTTCTATATACAGACTAATTAAAATACTGATATTCATTATTCTCAAATCATGTATTCTCACTTGAGTGAAATGGACATATATAATGAGAGTAGTTTTTTTATTCCACACAAAATAAGAGTGGTTCACATATCAAGAGAGTTTGAATAATATTTCTTGGCATATATCAAGGATTCTAAGCTTTCTAATATTGAGTTTGATTTTTATAGGAAAAAAATTAAGAGTGAGAATATTAAATTTTGACCATACAAATATCATGAATGATTTTTATTAAAAGTGCACTAGTGCATATATATTATATATAAGTACTATTTTGATTGAAACTACATATTTTTTACAAGAAATAAATCATATTTAAGGATTATCGTAGACAATTCTACTTACCATAATCTAGACCTAGCACACGTCAAGGTGGACATGGCCGAAGTGGACTCTTGGATTTTGCAAGTCGGCTTTGAGAGAGAGAGACACAAGTTTGTTGCTTGTGTGTTGGTGTGTGAGGATTGTGTTGAGCGTTCGATGAAACCTGATTTTTATAAGAATGGAGCGTATAACATCCCATTTTTTCATATATAAATTAAAATAACTTTTATTTAAAAATAAATAGAGTTTTAGAAAAATACTGAGATTTTTATAAATAAATAAATAAGGAGAAATAACTTTATCAAAATAATAATTTGAAGGAAAATAAAAATAATATTTTATTTATTCATTTGATAGGAAATAAAATAGAGTATTTGTTTATAAAATAATAAACAAAGAAAAATAGAGTAAATAGTAGGCTGTGAGTACCCTAACTCCCTACTTCCTACGCCTCCTCTCCCTCTCAATTTCGTTTTCACTTCTCCTCCTCCCAAAATCCTATTTTTTTTTCCCGCATATCATCCAATCTCTCAAAAAAAAATGATGATATAGGACTTATTTACCGTTAGATCGTTGTGAAATTTGGGCACTAGGTTCATAACTCATTTCTGAACATTCTCATCGTTGGGAATTACGAAAACATGTCGAAGCTGAGAGAAATACCCTTTGCATTGTAGCTTTTTCTTTTCCTGCAGAAACCCAAAATTGTCTCAGTAAAACTATGATCCCTGACTCGTTAACCGTTGGATTGTCATGCAATTTTGATATGTGGTTTGCAATTCATTGACGTACATCTTCACCATTGGGATTTGTAAAATAACCTCTGTGGAGGGAGAAATACTCATCGCACGTAGATAGTGGATTGAAGACTTCAATCCCTTCTCCTTCTCTCTAACGTTTGGGAACCTTATCAGAGTAGTCCGAGGAAAAACTTGAGGAATCTCAGGAAACCGCTAGAGATGCCACTATTACTATCACAATACACATGTGAGCCCACTTAGAGGTAAGGGATGAGTTTATCGCAATTAGGGTTAGAATGAACATGCATAAGAGTTCTTAAAGGATCAAATTGGGGTTTATTTTGGGATGTTTATTGTATTGAAATTCTTGTATGATTATGTGAAATTGTTTGAGGGGTTTTACTCCCCGTAGATTGAGAAATATTTTGTATAAATTGTTTGTATTTTTTAATAAGATTAGCGTAATAAATAATTATATTGGGATTATGAAATTATGATTGAAATTGTATATAAGTGATAAATTGAATATATGATGAATTGTAGAATAATATATTACTTTGAGATTATAATATTGTTATGGAGATCGAGTATAAGTACAAAGTTGAATGTGTTAAATTGTGAGATACACGTAAACGTAAGATGGTTGATTGTGACAAAATGGGATGTGAAGTTGTGAACATGAATTTTAGTTGTGAATAAGTGTGTGGTTAATACTTAATGTGACATTACTTGTGTTGTGAGATATGAATTATACAATAACCCGACCAATGTTTATCTTGAGAAAAATGTTAATGCGTAGTGTTAAAGGGAAAATGTAGGTTTCCTAGTTAGGAACCAGTGTTAAATTGTAGCGCAATGTGTTAAACGTGTTTGAAACACGAGTGTGAGATCGTGGGTATTGTATAATTCATGAGCAGTACCTACTTATAATATTATTGTTGAAATCGAGTATAAGTACAAAGTTGAACATGTGTTAATTTGTGAGATACATGTAAACCTGTGATGGTGGATTGTGACATTACGAGATATTAAATTGTGGGCATGATATTTGGTTATGAATAAGTGTGTGTGTTTAACACTTGATGTAACAATAATTATGTTGTGAGCTTTGAATTATACAATAACCCGACCAGTGTTTATATTGAGAAAAGTGTTTATGCGCAGTGTTAAAGAGAAAATATAGGTTTCTAGTTAATAACCAGTGTTAAATTGTAGTGTAATGTGTTAACGTGTTTGAAACATGAGTGTTAGGTCATGAGTATTGTATAATTCATGAGCAGTGTCTACTTGTAAAAATTGTTTTAGGGGTTGGACCTGAATCAGGAAGGTGAAACCCTAACAGATTCTTCGGAGTCTAGGCCTTGGGGGTAAAGACACTCGGTTTGAGTGCTCCTTTAAGCCTATGTTGATTCCATATGGTTGGAGCATTCTTGCAAAATGGAGTGATCTTGACTGGTCACCTTATGATTTTACTTAGTAAGAGTGACCCTGACTGATCACCTTATGATTTTACTTAGCAAGAGTGACCTGACATACCCATTATATGATGTGTCTTGTTATGTACTCCTAAGCGCCCCATGATGGTTTTTCACTGACATGGTACCACATTGCATGTAGGCTTGAGTCTTAGTATAATTGTTACATAATGCTTGTTAATTGTTTATTATGAAATTGATGAGTGTTATTACATCTTGACTCGAGTGTGTGATTCATGTGTAATGTGATTAGTGATTGAAAAAAATGAATTTTAAAGATAAAGTGGTGAATTGACGTGAGTTGTATTAAGTTGAGTTATGTTATAAATATTTCCATAATTTATTTTGATTACGTCTTGTTTATTTGTTTTGTTATTTTTTTTTTGTGTGATAACTCACTTCCTGTGTGCTATGTGTTTGAATCTCGAACCTTGTGTTCGTGGGAGTATATGACTAGGTAGATGACTTTAATGAACCTCGTGCCAAAGGACATTGGGATACAATGCCTTGATAGATTGTGACATTTGGAGATGAGTTTTTATTTTAATTGCATGATGTTATTTTATTTTATTTTACATCAATGATTTAACAAAATTATTTTTGTAAACTTTGACGGTTTTGTTTTGAGCCGAATATATTTTTAATAAGTCTTATTTAGTAATAGTGAAGTAAATATGAACCTTTTACCCACGTGGATTTGTTGATCAATATTTTTATATGTTTTAACTATTTATATGTATGTCGAGGAAAAGAGTGTCACAGAGCGTAGTTGCGGGTCCTTGTTGGTAGAAGCTATTATAGCCTTTGCAGATAATTTTTAGCTCGTAGATAATAGTCGGTAGCAGTAAATAATTGTACCTTGTAGATAATGTGTGACTTTGTAGATAATTAACTATCTTCCAATAGATAAAAATAAATATATTTAAATATTAATAGGTTAGAGATAACCTATCAGTTAGAAAACCTGACTGCTAAGAGTCAAGTGTCCGCACTCGTGTTATAGGTATTTAAACTCAAACTCAATGCCAATGAATCAATGATTAATTAATAAAAATAATAATTTGATGTTAAGTGATCCAAAGAGTACATATAACATATATACAATTATTTGCCCACCAAACGAGTATATATAGTTATTTTTAAAAGTCATTGTTTTATATTTTAATATATTGATTATTTTATTAAAATTGGCGTACATTCTTTATTTAAGTCATGCTTGAACATCAACGTAAATGTCTATTCCAATAAGAATTATCACTTTACGAAATAATAGATCCAACAGGCGACAATGAAAGTAAAAATAAAATAACGAATAAATAGGCCAAGGCATTTAGTCATGAGAAAATATTTTTAAATATTAAATGCTAAATAAATATTTTTTCATGATTCTATAACTTAAAGGTATGAAATTATTTGCTTTGATTCTATAGAATGAAAAATTATGTCCAATTTTTCATGGTCTGAAAAAAAGCTTATAAAAATCCGTGTTTTTAATAATTTTTTACACGGATTAAGGGAGCGTTTGTTTAAGATAGGAATCGCTCCGTTAATCCATAGTTAATCATACACATATTTTAAATAATTTATATTAAAATGCAATTTTGGATATATAAATAGGAATTTTTTTGTAAAGCTAGTCGATTGCAAATTAAAGAACCTACTAAATAGGCTTTATTAGGATAATCAATTTTCAATATTATAAGTAGTATAAAATTGCTAAATAAATTTGATTATAAAATATGAAGTTTCTCATTAATTATTATTTTGTTTAATTTTTTTATAAGAATGAGATGGCCTCTCAATCCAATGTTAAAAAAAATCTGCTTAAAAAAAATGGAGTGAATGTTTGTTAGCATATG
This sequence comes from Glycine soja, assembly GCF_004193775.1. NCBI lineage: Eukaryota > Viridiplantae > Streptophyta > Magnoliopsida > Fabales > Fabaceae > Glycine > Glycine soja. The sequence goes on along the minus strand of NC_041021.1, from coordinate 8,889,021 downwards.
TGTATTAAGGGTGTTCACAGGATTACTCGCAAATACGAATTGATCCAAACTAATCCAAATAATTTGAGTTGGCTAATTTTTGCATTTGAATGAGACCCGAGTCAAATCAATTAAACCTGTTGAGTTTTGGGGATTTTCTTCCTACTTAGTTATTACTTTTTCTACATCCAACATTTTGAGTGAAAAAACAATTTTACCCCTAATTCATTTAACTTAAATTTGAACTATGTGTTGGGAATCCGTCCGCTGCACCATTCACGCCATTTTCATTCTCCTCTCAAATTCTCTCATCTTCTTCTGTTCAATCCGTGGTTCGTCTTCATCAAGCAGTATGTGGTCGTGGTTGGTGTCTGTCGTCGTTTCAAAATCACCGCCATGAGCCGCTGTGACTTATGCTTTCTCTGTGTTTTTTATTTTTGTATTGAATATATGAATTGAAAATCCATATGAACCTTACGGATTGTCAATCCGTATGAACCATACGGATTAACAATCTGTGTGAATCATACAGATTAACAATTTGTATAAACCATACAGATGGACAATTCGTATGAAGTAAATGAAGACAAAAAAAAAACTTATTGGTGACGACACCACACGACTCATGGCGGCAGAGGAGAGGAAACTCGCGGAGGACGACAAAGAACTGCCGGAAGAGAAACTAGGGAGGAGCCACAAATAGCAAACACACTCCACGAACAATACCAACACTAGCTTCGCGGAGGAGAAGGAGGAGACCAATGAATGTGCCTAAAATTCCAAATGAACATTGTCAACCCATAGGCTATACGAAGAAAAGAGAAAAGGAAGAAACAAAGAAGAAGAAGTAAACACTACTAGAAAAATGCAATTTAGTGACCGAAATTAGCGACCGAAAAACTTTTGTCTTTGTTAGCGACCAAAGTAGAGACCACACAATAAATGGTGCAACTTGGGACAGAATTTGCGACCGAATATGATCATGATGGCTAACTTGTATTAGCGACTAAATTAGCCACCGAAATGAAAGGTCGCTGAAAACTTCGATGACAATTTCGGTTGTTGTATATGTAAAAAAACAAAAGTACTTTAGCCACCGAAGTGGCGACCGATATATAGTTGAAGATAGCAACCGAAGACATTTCGATCGCTATATCAAGATTATAGCGACCAAAAATAATTCGATCGCTACGCATGTATATGTTTTGAGATTAGCGACCGAATTAGCGACTGAAATCTTCTTTTTCTACATAAGTGTAGTAACAAAAATTTTATTTATTATAAATCGTATTAAATATATAATATACTTAAATATATTTTATACTAGAAAAATATTGAAATTAGTATATTAGTAATATTTTTCAATTAAGAAAATAATATTTAGATTATTTGATTAAGATAAATAAGCCATGCTTATCATTGGTCTTTTAATTTGTGCTTTTTACAAAAAAAATATTTAAAAATGATAATAAATACCCTTTATTAGGAAAATATATGATAATAAAATTTATAAAATTAAGTAATTCAAAATATAAGGTATAAGTGTAACACCAATGATTAAGTTTTAATATGACATAAGTGAAATTTATGCATTGATGAATACCCAATTTGACTTTAGTACAATATGTACATTGAGCAAGGCCCAATAAGATGAAATGTGTAACATATGCATTTACTAAAATCCCAAATTTACTTTAATTTAAGGCTTAATTACAAAATCATCTAACAGGGGAACATTGAAAAACAATGAAGAATATTAGTGTCATTCAAGAGAGAACAAACATGACAAATGGCCATTTTCTATTTTGGCCTAAGAGTTCAACAACACGTCGTTAGTTGGCAAGGCATGCATGATGCCAAATAAGCCAAACAATTTTGGAAATATATGTTAGCATGTCATGTCCCTATTCTTAACTTCTCACTGGTTTTCACACTATGACACTTCCCATGGTGATATTTCATTTAATTCTTTACTGGTGAGAACCATCGGTAGGTGGTAGTCTTTTTGAGATCTTAGATAATTTGCTTTTGTTGTTTTCGGAATCAATGACTATTTCCACAAACTAACATAAGACTTTTTGAACGTATTTTGTTCTCTCTCATGTTTTTTTTTTGGGAAATTCCTAGAAGGTCACTGATGTGCCTTTATTTTCTCCTATTTCTTAACCCTTTCTGCACCATTTTAAGTATTGATTAATCTTAATTGTCAAATTAATTAGACAGTTTTATTATTTGGGCCCATTAAGCTAATTTGATGTTTTTAATCTAATTTCAGGAATTAATGAAGCATCGGACTTGAATCTAGAATTGGGCTTGGGCTTGAAGAGGGCAGACTAATTTATTCTACAAAATTAGATCTTATCTTATGTAGATATTATTTAGATTCAATCTCATCTAGATATTATTTCATCTAGATCTTATCTTATCTTATCTTATCTAGATTTGATTTGATTTTACTTATAGGTTTGGATTTAAAACAGATTTGTAAGCTTTGGGGCTGAAAAACTATATAACAACACCAAGGTTCTAGTTTAGCCCTCTCTCTCCTCTCTCTCTTCTATTTTTCGTTTTTAGTTTTAGTCTCTCTTCTCTTTCTCTTTTATTTTCGTTTTTTACAATTCCGGTTTAGACTTTTAGTTTTATCAATAAAATTTCGTTCTCTATTTGATTAATGGAAGGCTAAGTCCGCAGCGTTGTTTTCTCTTGAGGATCAAGCACAGTTCTCTTTGAGGTTCTATTATTACTGTTAAATTCTGTTCAGTTTTTCCTCTTCACTAATTACTCTGAATTTGTTGCTATTAATTCATGCATGCTTAGTGCTTGTTTAATTGTCTCTGTGCTTAATTTACGTTCATGCTTAATGATCGTTTATGAGTAATTGGTGTGTGTGATACTTAATCACATAATGAATGTTTTATGTTAAATTTCACTTAGTAATTTAATTTAGGGTTGGATTAAGTGGTTGAACTGATAAAGGATAAATTCTCGTAACCTAGGATAAGAGACTTGCTTGTGAATCAAGGGGAAGCAACATATTTTAATTCTGATAATTTCTAATTCAATTTTACTCGCTATTTAATTTACAAAAGCAAACAACCCCCCCCCCCCCCCCAATTTGTTACTATTTCCTACTATCAGTTATGAACATTTGGAGTATCATTGCTCGTTGGGAAACGACCTATGATCACTTCCTAGTTACTACATTTTAATATTTATTTGATTCGGGTACGGCCTCGATCAGTCACTCATCACATAACTACTCCACGCCACCAAACACGTTTAGTTATGAAATTCTTAAGTGATAGACTACTGAAAAATAGATGTATCTTGTTGACATAGATAATATCAATTAATTTCTTTAAGTTATTCTCAACTACACAGTCTCATATTTATACAGCCAGATCCTTCTTATTTTAATGTGAATCATTGTTACACTGCATGGACTCAGAAATCTAAGCGAAATTTTTTGGAAAGATCAAAGATCATTTCATACCATAGTCTCCCTAAATAACATCCTTTAGACGAATTTTAGTATCACTAATTTCATAATTAATATGTAATATGTGGAAAATTATTTATTTATTATATGAATAGACTTCCAAAATCTTAATATCAGTGTGTATGTAAATAGACTTCTAAAAGTAAACTTCTAAGAATTTAATTCCAAAATCCAAATTTTTACAAAATTATGTAGTTAAAATTCTGGAAGACAAACTACCAAAGAAAAAACTCACTAATTGATGTAATATTAGAAATAAAAAAAAAAAGATTAAAAATAAGGCGAGTGAAAAAAAATGGTACAAAAAACAACCTTTCCAATTTGGGGGGACAAATACTCGTTTCACATACTCCCTTATTGAATATACTTAACAAGACTTAGGCTTTGTATTACTTGTGGATGCCAATTGGTCTTGTATGGTGTGTTGATGAGAGTTACTATTCACACCAGATTTTTCTATTTTCATTACTTACTTTTTTAAAAACATGTAAAAAAAAACTCTTGCCATTTCCGATTTTCCTACACTCCCTTCCTCTACCCATTCTCCTCACACCCCATTTTCTCTCTTTTCTTATTTTCCTTTTTTCTTTTATATATTTTAATTATTTAACTATGATATAATTTATCCTTTTATTAATAACTAAATTAATTATGATACAAATTATCATAATGACAACACATGTTACCTTTTTAATAGTAATACAATTAATTATGGATTAAATTATTTTTTAATTAAAATCTGATTTAATGATGATACAAGCTAGACATGACAAGAAAACCCGTACCTGTGCGTACCCAACCGAATTCGTCCTGATTTTGACGGGTAATACCCGAGTTGATCGGGTTTGGGTTCGGGTTTTCCCCAATAACCAAAAGTCAGGTATGGGTACATGTATCAGATTATTACATTTGTCACGACTCCGATCCCGAACTCGTCCCGCCACTTAAAATTTTTAAATTTTTTGCATAATTTAATCAAAAGACCTAGAATTTTTATTATTAGTTAATTTTATTTTAAATTTTTTACATAATTTAATATTATTTTCTTAACGATTTTTGTAGACACATGTGTTATAATAAATTTAGTGATATATAAGTAGTTAAAAATAAATGTTTAACAATCAATTTATTTTTTCTAAAATTAAATTTTTAAGATTTTCTTTAAAAAAATTATTTTTCTAATTTGGATCGGGTACGAGACAGGATCAAGATACCCGATACCCGACAGATACAAAGATGGGATAATAAACTTTAAGCTGTCGGGTATCGGATACGAGTATGGGAACACGTTTGGGAGTCGGGGTCGGGAATTGGGGAGACAATAGCCATCCCCGTCCTGCCCCATTGTCATGTCTAATATAAGCTACTCTTTTTTAATTATAATCGAATTAATTATGATACAATCAGTATCATAATTAATTTAATTACTATTAATAAAATAAAATTGTATAATTTGAAGAGTAGTAGCTTATATGATTTTTTATAAATATAAAATATCTATACATTATAGGAGTGATTTAAATAAAATTTTTAGACTTATGCTTTTTTAATGAATAAATATTTAATGATTATTTAAATAATTGGTTTTATTTTAAGAATTATAGTAAAAATATATTTAATTAAAAGTGATATGTATTTATAATATTATAAAGTATAATGGAGAAACAACTATTTAAAAGATAATATTATATTTTTTAGATTATTTATAGTAATATTTGTATGCAGCATACATAAATATTATATTTATGTTTAAATATGTTAGCTGAAAACTGTTTTCAAAACGATTGATTTTCCTTAATTATTTAAAAAATAACATCAGAACTTGGTCGATTGGTGTCTTGTCACACTCCCTGAAACACTTTCCTGGAAAACATTCTTAAAGTCACTTCAATAAAAAAATAAAAAAACTATCCAAATATTAAGTACACTCAAACTCGGTAGATGAAGTTCGGAAACGATTGATTTTCCTTAATTAGTTTGTCATTTTCAAATATAATTAAAAAATGTTATATTATTCCTGCAAACATTTTTTTTCTAAATATTTTTAATGTCACTCTTGAAAAAATACAATTTCAGCTAGCCTAAGGAATTTGAACAAGGCCCATCTTCTAATCCCCGGGTACGTGAAAAGGGATGTTATTAATTACATATTAACCAAGAAGGTAATGATTCTTATCCCGTCGTTATTCACTGCTAGATATAATTCATGGGCAAGAGCTTTCCTTCTTTAAATTTGCAAATAATGAAATTCTATTTTAGACCATTTGAGCCCGTTAAAAAATTGTATGGGTAACAAAATGTCTCACAATTTGAGTACAATAAAAAGGAAATTAATATCAATTATTATATTACTAGTCGGTAACCCGTGCGTATGCACGGGTGGTTCCGTCAATTGATTTTCGATGAATGAATTAAAAGAAATATAGGATTACTGCATAGACAAATCGGTAAATAAATGGAACTTTCCCAAGAATAAAGCAGTATAAGAAAAAAAAATTAAAAGGAATAAGGAAATACCTAAAAGTGAGTGTGTGGCAGTGGAGATAGAAAAATGCAAAAAGGAAGAAGGAAATACTTAAAGGTGAGTGTGTTTTGGCGGAGAAAGAGAAATGAGAATCTGAAAAAGAAAAGGTAAATGTGACGTGGAGGCTGAGATATATCCTACAGGAATGACCGCGAGATAGATGAGAAGAGAGTCATATCAAGAACAGAAAATACAACGTTTCTAGAACCCTCAAGTTACTTTGTAAGCTTTTTTTAATTGCAATATAGGCTTAAAATTAAATTCATAAGTAAATTATGAAGAAAGTTAATATTTATAATTAACTAATAGTTCAAAGTACATCATTCAAAAAAATTTCTCAAAAATTGTAAACTACAAAAGGTAGTTTAATCAGTGTCACTATCATCCCAATCCTTTTGTCTTCTAATTACCAATTTATTTTCTTTCCTAATCTTTTTTATTTATTCTCTGATTAGAAAATAAAGTAAGAAACTATAGAAGAATAGAGCCTACATAATAATAATAATAATAATAATAATAATAATAATAATAATAATAATAATAATAATAATAAAATAATAATAATAATAATAATAATAAAAACATTATTATTATTATTATTATTATTATTATTATTATTATTATCTTTTGTTGATATTGCGTGTCAAGTTACACATCCACTCAACAAAGCAACAATTTATTTTCTTCCCTAATCCTTTTTATTTATTCTCTAATTAGAAAATAAACTAAAAAATTATAGAAGAACAGAGCCTACATAATAATAATAATAATAATAATAATAATAATAATAATAATAATAATAATAATAATAATAATAATAATAATAATAATAATATAAATGTTTTTTATCAGAGCTTGTTATCTTCTTCTCCAATCTCTTTTTCTTGGTTCTTTCTCTCTCTAGGAATTGTCGCTACCTATTTCAAAACCAAAGAATTGAACAAATAATAAAAATAATTTTAACATTTATAATATAAATTTTTTCAACAAACAGAAATTAGACAATTGCAGATCAATACGCAGTGAGTGTAATAGAGCATGATTTTTTTTAAAAAAAATTCAAGTTATAAATGAGAGGAACACTAACGTCTTCAAATCCCATGGTTGCCCTGACCTACTCATGGTGGAGAGAAGAGATCACGGAAGCGAATAACAAATGAAGAAATATGAGAATAGTATGCCTACAATTGTAAAGAAGAAAATGAAACACAAATTAATAAGAATGAAGAAAGAAGAGATAAATCCATAAGGTTGAAACACGAATCATTTAAATACTAAACATTAAATATATTACAACTTGGGAAATTTGTAGCAAGCAATGACAACACCCTTATTAGAGATGGTATCATATCTCTTGATGAAGGGAAGATCAAACAGGAAATCTTAGATAGGCTACAAAATATTGAGAGGGGTGAGTTGGAGGTTGAACTTGCGTGTGTTCCCCTCACTCAATAGCTGGATAGATGTTAAGGATCAAAACTCAATTGAAACCACATTTTGGAGCACAAATCATAGGAATTTCTATGTGTAGATAGTCCTGTCTCATTCTCTCTTGTACATTATTCCATGACTTTGATGGGATTACTTCACTATCCAAGTTTCTAACTTTAAATATATTTATTTTAGTATTATTATATATTTATTGTTTTTTAGTATTTAATAGTTAATATTATTAGTATATATGAATAAGATAATATTAATACATAAAACTAAGTTGTATTAGTATAAATAACTTATTTAGTAGTAATAAATATATGCCTTTATAAAAAATTAGTCATTAATAAAATTGATTAATATTTTATACTAATGCAATGTTATGGTGACTAAAAAACTAAGAAAATCAAAACATCTCTATTTTAAAAATTATTGTATAAAATAGATTTAAAAAAAACACAATCAAAGACGTCTTGAAATTGCCTTTTTTAAAAAATTGATGTAAAATCATTTTGAAAGTGAGGTAAAATTAATGTAACTCAATTTTGGTCAAATTTGCTTTGTATTTAAATTTTAATTTATAATTATTCTAAAAAATAGATTGACAATAATCAATTGAATTTGTGAAGATTTTAAATAGAAAATTAGAATTTAGAATTCTAGATAGAAAAACACCACAAAACTAAATCTGCTTCATTTTAAAAATAGGTGAACTAAATTAGTTAAATAAATTTGAGGTTATACTTTTCCTTTTAAAAAATACTCAAGAGGTTATACTTTTCCTTTTAAAAAAAACTCAAGAGGTTATTATACTTTTCCTTTAAAAATAAAACTCAAGAGGTTATACTTTTATGCTGCAGTATGAGCAAGGAACGTACTTAAGATAATGTACTTAACACGCTGCTGTTATTTATTGAAGGTTGAATTATTATTATTTTTTTTAAAATTAGATAGCAAGCTGCAATGAAAGAAAAAGAAAAAGAAGCACGTACATCATATAATAATAATAATAATAATAATAATAATAATAATAATAAGAAGAAGAATGGCAATGCCATGTGAGCTTTCCAAATGTTGTCACTAAGAAAGTAAGTAAAAAATTGCATAAATCTTTCTTATGTCATGTAGACCTCCTTTAAAAAATCCATATATAAGATACTCAGTAGACATCCCAGCCAATGCTATACATGAAAATTTGTAACATGCACGAAGTGGAAAAGTGTTAACAATCAACAGATATAGTTGTAAACAATCTAAGATTCACGTGAAACTCAAGATAATCAAGCAGTTTAATGAACTAAAAACATGTATTCGATCGATTAGATTATTGAACATGGAGTCACTCAACCTAAACTGCTACACAAAAACTTTGTCATATAGGTAAATTGTGGCAAAGGTCAAAGCCAGATTGCTAGGACAAACAAAGCTTCTAATAGATATAAGATAAAATGAATACAATAAACATGTACATATATAGCAGGATGAAAAATGTTGTTGACTTCTTTCTAAGCCAAATGCTTATTTGAACAATGCCCTTACTCAGGGACATGATCGTTTGCTTCTTCTTCCCTTTTTTCTTCAGAGATAGTCTTAGCAATCGTAAAGCTAGGCAGATTTGTTGAAGATAGAAGCCTAGCCCAAATTCTATCAGTAATTAGCACTTTGTTCTGTCCCTGAGTGATTCTCTGCATAACAAAGCAACCAACATAATGCTTCTAAATTCTATAGTTTCCTACTCAAAATTACAACTTCATTCACTCAATCATAAACTTGAAAACTAACTTTGAATTGGAAAGTTTAAATCCATTACATTCTTAACAAATAAATCATATCTATGCTGGAGAAGCAGAACCAACAATATCAAGCAGGGCAACGAACTCACATAAAATGGTATGTACCTATTGCCTGTAATACCATATAAGGTCTCATCAAAATTAAGTAATCCAAAGATTTATAAATAAATATAACCTAGAAGGCTAGAACAGGGTAAAAAGAAAGAGAAATGAAGGAGCAACATTCTAAGAAAAAAAGATGCAAGAGTTAACTCTAATATTGTGTTGTAGTCTCATATTTTAAGAGTCTAGGAATGCGTAATTTTTGTATGCCCATTTTACTTTTCCTGGATTCAATATCATCTTTTGACAGACTGACTGCCATTTAACTTTTTATCCAAGTATTTTGGGACTATATAGAGAATGCTGAAGTTACAGAAAAACCACTTCTGTGGCCAAACTAAAAAATCTCAGTCACCTCCTTTTGAACGTCAACAATATTAAAAATTAAAAAAGCAACATACTATCATGCTAAAAAGATGGGAAACTCAAAACTGCAAAACATACAATTCTATATTATTTTATTTCTAATGATTGCTACATATTTGATGTGTTTTCCTTTGAAGTAGAAGGATACATAAATGGGTTAAAAGGACTACATTTGCTATGTTCTTCCCTTTTGCAGTACATTTAGCATTCACAGGATGAGAAACCAAATTTTTTGTTATTTCCTTGGACAACTCATTAACAACAGCAACAATGTTCCTTGCTTCATGGGAATCATCTAAAGCTTCTACTTTCAAAAGTATGTGGTTGTCCTTCAATGGCTCTGTTCCTGATATATTTCCACTCAGATTTGGTCCTTTAACAACTACTCTACATCTATGCTCTGTTGCATACCTAATAAAAGGAATAGCCAAAACATATAAAAACTGCTAATTCGTTTGGTAGATAAGAATTGCTAAACCTTGATAAGTTTGCTTTGAAAGTTCTAAAGGGTCAACCACAAATATTTTTTCTCTTATAATTAAGTAAATATGTTTGGTAGTTTTAGTTATGAAGGAGCATTTGAGCCTGCTGCTTTCACTCTTTAACAACAATTTGGTTGGTTTCAAGCTCAAAAATGATTATAAATATATATGCACTTACTTTTTTATTTTATTTTATTTATACTTTGATTTTCTTTTTCAATCTCATTCTCTCTTTACTTTGTATCACATTGTTTATTACATTTATCACTTTTTTTATTTCCCTCTCTGTCCCTCTTATTTAATTTCCACTAAACTCCCTTAAAATTAAAAAATAGGATTTACAATTTCATAACTCTTTTCAAGCTTGTGTAGCGATAATTCTAGCTGGGAAAAGATTTTCGCACCTATTACCCAGATGTCGGTGCAGCTTGATAATAGTTTCCTCCTCTTCCTTGGTGTAGTTTCCTCTTTTGAGGTTTGGCCTTAGGTAATTCAGCCACCTTAGTCTGCAACTCTTTCCACATCTCGCAAGACCTAACAAATTAATAACAACAACAACAAAGTAAAACCAATTACAATGGATTCATATATGATTTAGCTATAAGCTGTGCATGTATATAATTAAATATTGAATATATGGTTCCTACAAATTCATGTAGAAGTTAAACCAAACCTTGAAAACAGAGAAGAAGAAAAATTGAAAGCCACATTGGCGACTATATTGATGGTACATACTCTCACATACTTAATTTGTTTTTGACCAAACTATTTGATAAGTTCCATTCCCACCTGAATTGCATGAAAATAACCAACAAAAAAAAAGCAGTGACAACAATATACTCTTAATGGCAGTCATAACAACCATTATTGCCTATCCAAAAGAAATAATTTCTCTGTAGTATCAAGTATGATCATATACACAGGTAATTGAATGGTATTTGCATTAACAAATGTTGCATGTGTATCTATCAACTGCAAAGTCGAGAGCATATATCAACTGCAAAGTCGAGAGCATAGTTGTTGTTAAGCCTCCGAAGTGCTAGTATTTGAAAAAGGAAACATGTAACTTCTCCCATTGTTGTTATGTTGATTTGATTTCCTATTTGGGTTGACTGCAGCAGAGAATATCAATATCAAAACCAACTTAGACATAGGAAAAACCAATTTTGTATCATGTGATGAATTGTAGATCACTTTGAATCTTGTGATACATGGATAAAGCAGTACAATTCCATTATTATTATTATTATTATTATTATTATTATTTACAATAAGGCATAATAAAATCAAATAATAGAGAACAACCGTGAGAACTAAAAACTTGCGATATTATACCTCTCTTCCAGGATGGAATGAAACTTTAGGTCCACCCGTGACCTCAATGGCAACAACGTCAGCCAACTGCGTCAACACAAACACAACATTAAGCGCACAAACACCAAAGACAAAAAAATCATCACGGTCATATATAACAAATCAAAAAGGATTCCCAAAATTCTAATTTTGGAACTGTATATCATTTTGTTTAATGTCTACATTGACTAAACAAATAAAAAACTTGAAATTTAGGGGGGAAAATGTTGAATCTCAAGTACCCGTGAATGTGCTTGTTCTAAAAAATTGAAACTTTTTGGGGCAAAACTCCCCATCCAGCAACACCCAGGCCATCAATCATAGTTGTGTGTGAATCAGTTCCCGTCATTTGTGTTGAACACAACTCTACCAAGGTATTTTAAATTAACCTGCAAAATTAAAATGACAATATTCAGAAAAGAAATTTGAATCACAGGATGAAATTTTTTTTCGCTGCATGTAAAATTAAAAGTATTCTATATCAGCAAAATTAGTATTCAAATTAAAAGTATTCTATATCAGCAAATTGATTTTGGTACTGCATATTATCAAGAAGAAGAACAATATTATCATCATCGTCGTCGTCGTCGTCGTCGTGTATTCTATATCAACAAAATTAGTATTCAAATTAAAAGTATTCTATATCAGCAAATTGATTTTGGTACTGCATATTATCAAGAAGAAGAACAATATTATTATTATTATTATTATCATCATCATCATCATCGTCGTCGTCGTCGTCGTCATCATCATCATCATCATTTATTATTATTATTATTATTATTATTATTATTATTATTATTATTATTATTATTATCATGAACCTGAAAAGTCGAGAAGAGGCTTCTCTTTTCCAATAATAATAATAATAATAATAATAATAATAGAGAAGAGGCATCATGAATCTGAAAGAGGGATTCTGCATAATCATTGATACTGTTCCATCTCCATGATTCAAAGAACCACGAAAACTTCAAAGAGATTTGAAGGAAAACATTCAGAAATAGAAAGATAAAAAATAAAAGAAAAAGAGGAGAAGATTGAGGAAGAGAAAGAGAAAGACGGAGAAAGAAAAGATTGGGAAATAAAGAGTAATGTGGAGAAGATTGAGGAAGAGAAAGAGAAGATTGAGGAAAGGAGAGTAACGTGGAGAAGATTTAGGAAGAGAAAGAGAAATGGGGAGAGAGAAGAGAATTTTGATTATTAAATGAAATTAAATGGGGAGTTGAAATCTGTCAATCAGGGAGTGACATATGTTCGAAACTGCACATGCAACGCGATACGTGGTGGGGGCAATAGAAAAAAATAAGCAAAAAAATAAAGGAGCAAAATGACCAAAAAAACCAAAGAAATGGATAGGTGTCACAATCTTAGATAGGAGTATTTTAAGATTTTCCAGGAGTATCTCTTTTATAAATAGTATATAGATACCAACATTTCCTAATTATTGATCTTATCCATCATGGTTTGGCAGGTTCAACACCGTTAGTTCAGCCAATCACTTCTTTTTCCAATGTCATTATTATTTAGTGGAACTTTAATTTTCTGCTTGATGGAAACTAATCAGTACTAGTCATGTCATGTCTATAAACACTTAGGTAAGACATCAGACATGTAATGAATATGTTAGATAAATTACATGTTCGGACAAAAAAATATATGCCCATTAAGGACTCACATGCTCACATTTTAAAATATTAAAAATATATATGAAAAGCAGAATGTCCATTAAGGACTCACATGCTCACATGCAGAATATCTATTAGAACCTTAGGTTAAAACACTAACCTTGTCTCCCTCTTGTTTCCTCCATTTAGTAATGTTTCCTTGGTTCTGTGAAGTAAAAAAGAAAAAATAAATAAATAAAAAAAATTGAAGACTAGTTGCTTCCATGGAAGGAGAGAAAATTTATGTCTGCAAGCATTAGTTACAACGGATAGCATCAAAATGTTCTCACCATTGTCGGTCACAAAGCTGGCATTTCAAGGAAGCAGGAACATTTTGGATGTCATTTTCATCCTCAACCTTGTCAAGGGCCCATAGTTAGAGCTTACATTTAAAATTCAGAACCAAATTAATCAAATATTCAAAATTCAGAAATTCATTGAATTCCACAAATTAATAGTTTAAAATTCAATTAAGTTAATGATTATAAGAAGGACAAAAACTCTTACTAGATTTATGATTTACCAAATCAGAACATGTAAACTGTACATGTTTTAAATGTCTCAACTTGAAAAACGCCTGCATAACAACAAATACCTCAATAAACAGCATTGAAATGATTCATTCAAAAGGTCCAAGAGGCGACTGCAAACCTGATTAGGCTTAAAAACATGACCATGAGGAGTTGTCAATTGGAAAGAAAACCTCAACTTCTGCAGGTTAGGACAAGCATAAATGAAAGTAACAAATTAAAAAAAATCAAAGCCATACAAGAGTTACATGTAGAAATGCATAAGAGATATAAATTCAAATGCAACAGTTCAGACTTCAAACACATGATAGAATGACAATCATTGAACATACTAATTAGAAGGAGAAAAAAAAAACCTATATATCACCATTGATAACTTACAAATAGGATACTAAACCAAAATAGACAACATACTTTTTCTGGGTTTCACCACTTCCAACATCACTGTCCAGAACTGTGATTTCTGCATTACCAACTTCAATAATTCCAGTGACATATATTGGCAACCAGAATGCAAGGTAGAGCTTGTTAATCATTTTAAATAAAAACCATAGAAAATGAATGGGCTAATAATAACAAGTACTATCCTATAGAGACAAAGGAAGCCTAAACTGTGAACAGCTTTCATAAATTTCTCAGAGGTCAGACTTATTAACAGCAAGATTATGACAGCAAATGGAGAGAGAACTATAAACTTACAGGATGGCTGAGACTCAAAATCGACTACAACCAAATGGCTACTAGATCACCCTTCACCAACTATTTCCTACTTTCCTTTTGCCAGACAAATGTCGTGATAAGGCAATGGGATTACCCCATCAACTATCCCAATTTCTAAAAAAAAACTAATTAAAATTTATAATATTAGTAAAATAAGGATTCTAGACATATTAAATTAGTTAAATACCTTAAGGTGGCCTTTCTTGGTCAATGAATAAACTCTTTCTGGGAGTGACAATATCAATGGAATGGAAATCCTACACCACAATAAGAAATACAAGTTACATATTATCACTAGATATAATGAGGTCAAGATATATCGGCAAAGAAGAAACAGGAAAATATATGGAAATATCCCCCATAAAGCTGCAATTTAAAATAAGATTGTTTTTAGTAAAGCACTTTCCTATTGCTCTCTAGAAAACCTAATGACTCGACTTGATTGAAGAAGTCCTTGGCATCTCCTGGGATTCCAATACCCAAGAAATTTTTGCCAGACCTAATATTTTATCCCCTGGAAGCTGGAAAACACAAAGCCAAAAACATTAGCATTAAAGACGAGCATATTGCTCCTCCCTTTTCTTCTTCAGCCACAGCTTAAAAAGTACAAAGGAGAACAAAGAAAAGAGCACAAGCACAATTAATACAATGATAACTATAGCACTAGTGCTTCTTCCGGTTTGTAGCATCTTTTGAAGCAGGTGGTGAGTCGTCGAAAAAGCCTAGAAAGGAAATTAAAATTGGATGAGACAAGCTTTGAAACCACTTTCAACCTAAGCGGGGAAATATTATACAACGTTTATTTGGGTGCAGTCATGTTTATCGCAAAAAAAAAATGCAAATTTAAGGTTTCCTAGAGCATAGATTGAATCGCAAAAAACAAACAAAGAAGGTTAGGTTGAGGAGAGAACAAACCAAGAATGAAGTGCAAAGAGAAAGCAACGAGGATAAGGGTGCGCGAGGTTGACGCTGCGCAAGGTTGTGGGTGCACGAGGTTCAGGGAAAACCAGGTTTAGGGTGCGTGACGTTGACGTAAATTGACTGAGACAATGTGTAAAAATTGTTTTTTTTTTCCACCTATTTACAAAATTGTCACGGCGCCTTATATTAAAATGATTCTCTAGAATCGTCGTAGTTTTCATAACGTAGAATGCAGCTTTTGTAATAGTGAACCATCAGAAAAATTTATAAATCTGAAATATATCTTGGTCCATTTAATTACTTCAAGGACATATATCATTATGAAATTCCTCTCAAGATTTAAAATTATTAATTATGAATTGAAGTATTTATACTAATTTTTGGACTCAGGGACGCACCCTTAGAAATGAAAATAAAGATAAAACAAAATTTAGCTTGAGATAGTTAAAATAATTTCTAATTTGTTGAACCAAAGATGCACTTGGTTGTATGAAATGAAATAAGGTTAAAGGCTACAACAGTTTTATTTTTGTTTTTGCTAGTGATGCAATAGTGATATTTATTTAAGTACATTTATTTTTAATATAATTTAATTCTTTAAAAAAATTAACCACTTGATTAAATAAAGTTAAATATAAATAAAAAATACTATTCTAAAAAATAATAAGAATATCTTAATCTTAATATATGTAAAAAATACTATTTAAGTACATTTGCAATTACCTTGAATTTTAATATATTTTTACTAAAATGTTTCATTCTTAATCTTAGAATTGATAGGATAAAATGAACATTTCGACTAACTTTTTTTTCCTATTAGGAGACCGTTTGCAATATGGATTAGCATATGAAACTGATTCCAATGGAAATGTACTTATGCTATATGTTTCTTCACTACATGATCATGAAAAACTACATTTCAGCTGCGGTGGTCTAAAAAAGAGAGAGAGAGTACTCTAAGTGAAAAATAAAGATCATAGGTTTAAGGAACATGTCCGTAAAAAACAACAGAACAAATAATTTTTAATATTTGAAAGAATATAAGATTGACTTCATCATAAAAAATAAAGATCATAAGTTTAAATTTTTTCATTAAAAAAATAACATTTGTTGATTAAAAAATTCTTAATATTTAAAATATTTAATAAATAATTTAATCCTCAAATTAGTCTAAGTGATTTAATTTGGTTATTAAATTTTAAAAAAATTCAATTAAGTTCTTAATTTTTTTTCTTCTTGGAGACAATCTATTTGAATGAAATGACATTATTATATACAACAAAACTTTATTTTCAAATATTTAACTTAATTATATAACCAAAACTCAGAACTCAAGATCTCCTGTTAAATAAGAATAACCTTATGTGAATTGATCTACACACTCATTACTTCACTGGCCACTTTGATGCACATATAAAAAAATAACTAGCTTGACTTGATTCCCTCACATTCAGCTATCCGATGGCTTTGTGCTATCACAATGAGTGATACACCAATTGCAACTTGCATGCCGTACAAGTTCTTGTGGTAAACTTAATTAAGCATTTTTTAAATAAAAACATACATAAAAGAATATTAATTATTCA
The DNA here is from genome assembly GCF_004193775.1 of Glycine soja. Taxonomy (NCBI): domain Eukaryota; kingdom Viridiplantae; phylum Streptophyta; class Magnoliopsida; order Fabales; family Fabaceae; genus Glycine; species Glycine soja. The sequence continues at coordinate 8,872,065 of NC_041021.1, read as the reverse complement.
CAAAAAAAAGTAGAAGAAGAAGCATGTAGGAAGACTATTATTAAGTTACAGTTACAAGCTCAAATAACCTCTTTCAAATGTTTCATATTAAATGAATATTGTTTCCCGAATCATTTCGCAAGGCTGCATTTCAAACATGCCTACAGAAGTGGTGTGGGACTGCGTGAGCAAGCACCTCTACTCCTCCGCCGACAAAGTGGCTGCCTTGACCGCCGACCCCGCCGACATCTACATGCAGGCCCAGGCCCTCTTCCTCGGCTGCCACTACCGCCATGCCTTCCACCTCCTCAATGCCTCCAAAATCGTCCTCACCGACCTCCAATTCCGCTACCTCGCTGCCAAGTGCCTCGTATTCTTCTATTTCCTTTCCTCTTTTTTCATTTGATTATTAATTAAATAAACCATTCATTGAAAATACACATCAATTCTAATAATCGGATGTCGTTTTGTTTTTCATTTAAACGAGTTGAAACGTGATTTTTGAATGAATTCAAATAGTATGAGTTACAACTTATAGTTATTTCAAAGGGAACTTTTAAATGGGATTTTTGTGGTATCTGTTGGGAAATTGGAAAAGGGTACTGAGAAGGTTATGAAACTTGATGCCAAGTGACTCTGCGTCATTGTGCCTAGTGCTGTCATCAAATCCTCCATAACTTGCAGCTGGATAAGGGTTATTGAGTTAGAACGTGGTTGCCAATGTAATGTCATCACCGATGGATATTATTGTTATTTTAAATTCTTCTCTGCTGCATGGTGGACTATTTCCTAATGTTGAAACATTATACATTGTGATCATGGTTTTAGATAGCAGTCCGCAACTACAATGTCAAGGTATTTTGACTCTCCGGAACTGCACCATGACCGCAATTGCCTGCAATATAAAAAAGGTTTTTTGCTCACTGCAACCGCAATTTAAAACCATGATTGTGATGTAAATTTTTGGCATGTGTGTAGTGTATCTTCATGAATCACATGACTGTAGAATGTCAAAGTAAATTATTCTTGTTTCTGGTTCTTTTAACTTAACTTTTATTGGTTTAAATTTACTCATTTTCCATTCTTATGTGAGCTGGAACTGTGGCCAGACTTTGTTGAGCTATCTCCAACTTAATTGCATAAGAATACCTGGGATGTTTCTTGTTCCTTGCACTGTACACATTATAGATGATTAGAAATATTGATTAGTTGATTTGGAGATGTGGGTTTCGTATTTATATGACTTGGTCAACTTTGCATATTATTTTTGGCAACAAAAATAATAATATCATGTTTTTAAACCTGATTTGGATTCTGGAAATGTTCTCCATTGCTGAATTTAAATTTTGAATTACTTCTGCTGCTTTGATATGATGTGCTAGAATAGCATTATTCAAGTGAAATTTTTGGTCTAGAATATCAATATTTAAATGTTGGTAGAGGTCCAAATGACAAGGGTTACAGGTTAGGTTTTTGAACCAAAGGTTTTGTTGCTCATTATCAACTCCATCTATTTCTATTGCTTCTATGGAAGACCAAATAGAAGAAATGCGTGAGACAATTACTAAATTAAATGTTGAGCTTTTGGCAAAGACAGATAAGGAAATGACACTTGAGGAAAAAAATGTTGTGACTGATAGAGAATCATGATCAACAAAGTTAGGAGATGTGGATGGAACCCAACACCATGTTGACAATGTTCAAGTTCATCATTGACTCTTGACTATTGTTTTAGTTTGATTATGTCATGTTAGTTATGAATTTAAATTATATTAAACTTTCACATTGCATTTTATTAAACTTTGAATTTGCACTTTATTAACATTTAATTAGAACTTTGTTATTAGATGTATTTATAGATTATGAATGTTCACTTTTATATATACGTTTGATTATATAGTTTAATTAAAAATTATATTAATAATCGGTAATTATTAAAGAAGTTAAAATCTAATAAATGAAAAAATAAAAATAATGGCATATTTTCTTTGAACAATCAAGTTGTTTTTTAATTTATTTTAAATTTAAAAATTAATTATTAAATTAGACAAAAACACTTAAAATACATTTTAGAATGTAAAATTAGCGACTGAATTAGCATCCAAAATTATTATTATTTTTAAAACTTTATTATTTAGTAGCCATCGAATTAGTGACCGACCTTTATTTTAATTTATTTTACAATTAAAATTTAATTTTTTATTAGCGACCGAATTAGTAACTGCATCTTATTTTAATTTATTTTATATTTAAAATTCAATTACTTGTTAGCGATCGAATTAGTTACCCCAAACTTCGGTTGCTGATTTGGTCTATGAGAAAATAGCAACCAAATATCTGGTGATCGAATTTTGTGTGCTTGTGACTCAGTAGTTCGGTGGCGAAATAGCATCCGAATAAAAATTTGGTCGCTGAGGGTTTAGCGACTAGGATTTTTGCGACGTACATGATTAGGTCTCTATTTCGGTGGCTAAGAGTTTTAGCGACCGAATTAAGGGATTTAGCGACCGAATCTACTTTTTTTGTAGTGAAAAAAGGGTAAAGTTGATTTTTTTTTTAAATATGATGGGTGTAGAAGAAATTTGTTGGGTATAGGAAGAATAACCCTGATTTTTAAGTTGGGTCAGAGATTTTAATATCTGGACCTGTGGACCCATTAGTTGTATTAAATTATTATTATTGTTATTATTATATAATTTATATGTTTGTGGTTCAAATCTATTGCAGCAAAGCTTGTTGTAGAATATTTATTTTATTTTTTTAATTGTTTGAAACTATTTTAGATTTAGTTGAAATTTGAGTTGCACCACTCATTTAACTATTTGAGAATATTGGAATTTTTAAACTATTATGTAACAGTTTTAGTCACTACTACAAAAAGCAATTTTAACATCGGCTTATTAATATCGGTTTTGGACAAAACCGATGTTAAGTTAATGCGGTGACATATTTGTAAATAAAGTATCCTTCTTAACATCGGTTTTTCAAAAAACCGATGTTAATGCATATACGTTAACATCGTTTTTTGAAAAACCGATGTTAACTGATGATGTTAACATCGGTTTTTGGAAAACCGATGTTAACGTATGATATGTTAACATCGGTTTTGCAAAAAACCGATGATAATGCATACACGTTAACATCGGATTTTCAAAAACCGATGTTAACGTATGATATGTTAACATCGATTTTTTGAAAAACCAATGTTAATATAAACATTTTTTTAATTATTTATATATTTTTTAAAAAATCATATATTGCGTTATTAATTATATTTTAATTAAAAAATAAAATAATTAATAAAAAAATAATAAATTCAAAAGGTAAGCATTTAAAAATTAAATTAAATTTTTAAAATGGATTTCGTAATTTTAATTTTATTATTTCATGATTATCATTTAAATATAACACACATTTATATAAATTATTTGATATTAGTTAATTTGAAAATATAAAAAAAAATGTTTTTAATAATAGAGTTTAACTTTTATAGAATTTTTATAGAATGTTGGTAAAAACAATTATATCATAAAAAAATTAAAATCTTTTATTAATATATTTTTATTTAATTATTATAAAAATAAAAAATTAGTTTTTTTCTTCTTAAAAAGGTAAATGGAGAATATTGTTTAAAAATTCTATGAAATCCTACTATATTTATATTATCGTATTATCTTTAAATTTAAAGTAAATTAAAATATTTGTATATATTAATTTGATTTATTGAAAATATATGTTACAATATTTTAATTTAAATAATTATAGTTATCTCATATATTTGTAGGATTTTAAAAAAATGATATTTTCATTATTTTTAAACAAATTTTTCAGAACAAAAATAAAAATATTTTAATGACACGAAAATTATGTTTTACGTCTTTAAATTTAGAGTTAATTGTAATCCACATGTAATTTATTTTTATTACATTTGTCATTTTTTATTATTTTTAACCTCATTTGTTAATTATGTGAATTTTTTGTTAATAAATTTAATAAAAAAATTATTTAGGAAAGAAGAAACAAAGAAAAATAATTATATTTAAATAGTGATGAATTTTTTTTGTCAAAAGTTATTTTAATACTCAATTAAATATATTTTAATACTCATTTAGGAAAGAAGAAACAAAGAAAAAATATTTCCGATTAATTATTTTCAGTCTCTATTTTTTAAAAATTTTAATTTTAATATTTGAACAAATATTTGGCTTGTCAAAGTCTTCAAACTTTTCTTTATTATCTTTAGATTTTGCCGTCAACTTTATTTGTTTGACATAATGATGTTATGATAAACATTGAGACTATCACATGTTAGATAAAAAATATATATTGAATTTTATTATTAACTTGTGTTAAAAATAAATATCTCTAAACATGAATTATATCACCCAAAATCAAAATCAAATATGCAAAACCAATTCCATTTAAAATTAATTTTGTAAATGTTGATCCAAATTACTATCTAAAAATTGATTAGTTGTGATGAAAATTCTGCATAAAGTTGACTCAAGGATACGTTGCAAATAATGGTTAAAGTCAGCCAACTTTTCATACACATACACGAAATTTTATAATTAAATGACAATATAAAATTTTAACAAATTCATTAAAAATCACCAATTTTTTATGACTTATTTTTCATCATTTAATGATTTTTTCTTTTTCTTTCAATAAATTTTTTATGAGTCTCACTTGTCTCCTTCTTTAAAAGTGAGACCTACTAAAATTATAAATTTTAACTAATTATAAAAAAGGGTATGGGAGAATGTGGCTAACATTTCTCCCTTCCTCTGTTCAAACTACATTTAATTTTTACATTTTATCAATACCATTTTATTCGTTCAGTGGTGTAATTTTAACTAATGATAAAAAAGGGTATGGGGTAATTTTAACTAATGATTTATTCAAAAAGAAATTTTGATATTTTTTTTATAAAATCTTACATGAAAACATATAAATAAATAATAATTTAATTTAGAAAAATTTAAATATTAAATAAATTACTGATATTTTTATGGTAGATTCATGTGTTAAGGTTAAAATTATTTTGTTTAATTTGATGAAATTTCGGTAATGCATTTCTAGTTGTTCTCTAAGTGCATACTTGATTATCGGAAAATTAATTTCACCGATTTCATGTCGTGTACTTGGAGACCAATCCAAAATGCTGCCAAAATTTTGTCAAATTTAACAAAATAGAATTAACCCTGATATATGAAGCTACCATAAAAGACGATATTCCTGAATGGGATAGGGCCACACCTATAATAAAAAAGTGAGATTTTCATGCATCAAATAACTTTGAGAGTATGACCGAGTTATTACTTAGATGGATCGAAGTTGGATGAATGAAAGTCGCATCAGCCCAGAATATGAGGAAGGCGTCGAGCAATTCTTACAATTTGCTTCAGAAAGAGGTCAACCGGATGAAGATGGAAAATATTATTGTCCTTGCATCAATTATTTGAATGGAAGACGACAAATACTGGATGACATACAAGAGCATCTGTTGTGTGATGGAATTAAGAGAAATTATACGACGTGGATATGGCATGGTGAAATGACAGACATGCAGCATGGGCAGCAATCCGAACCGTTTGAACTAGAAATGAGAGATCGCTTGGAGGATATGATTCGTGACCTTGGACAAGAGTCTTTCCAGCAAGCACATGCCCTTGTGTATGAAAGATTGTAGAGTGACTCAAAGAAGCCTTTGTATTCGGGGTGCAACAATTCCTTGACGCTATTGTCGGCGGTGTTAAGTCTAGTTAATGTCAAGGCCAAATATGGATGGAGTGACAAAAGCTTTACTTCATTGCTTCAAATAGTACACGATCTGCTTCCACAGGATAACACATTACCTAAAAGCTACTATCAGGCCAAGAAGATATTGTGTCCGATGGGTATGGAGTATCAGAAGATTCATGCTTGCCCTAATGATTGCATACTGTACAGACATGAATTTGAAGAAATGTCGAAATGCCCTAGGTGTGGGGCATCACGGTACAAGGTGAAGGATGATGAGGACTGCAATTCTGATGAAAACTCAAAGAAGAGCCCTCCAGCAAAGGTGTTGTGGTATTTTCCCATCATTCTAAGGTTTAAGCGTTTATTTGCTAATGAGGACGACGCAAAAGATCTTACCTGACATGCAAATGGGAGAAAATCTGATGGAATGGTCCGTCATCCAGCTGATTACTCCCAGTGGAAGAAGATTGATAGTTTGTATCCGGATTTCGGCAAAGAGGCAAGAAATCTTAGACTTGGACTAGCCAGTGATGAAATGAATCCATATGGCAATTTAAGCACTCAACACAGTTCATGGCCAGTTCTACTAGTAATTTACAATTTTCCGCCTTGGTTGTGCATGAAGCAAAAATACATGATGTTGTCGATGATGATATCAGGCCCAAGACAACCAGGAAATGACATTGATGTTTATCTAAGTCCGTTGATTGAAGACCTGAGAAAGTTGTGGGATGAGGGGGTTTTAGTGTTTGATGGGTTTCGCAAGGAGACTTTTCAAATGCGTGCAATGGTTTTTTGTACCATTAATGACTTTCCAGCATATGAGAATCTCAGCGGTTACAGTGTTAAGGGTCATCATGCATGCCCCATCTGTGAAGAAGACACAAGCTACATACAACTGAAACATGGTAGAAAAACAGTGTACACTAGACATCGCCGTTTTCTAAAAGCTCATCACCCTTACAGAAGATTGAAAAAAGCTTTTAATGGAAGTCAAGAGCACGAAACTGTGCGGATACCGTTAACTGGTGAGCAGGTCTTCCAGCAGGTTGAACACCTTAATAAGAAGGATAAGGATTAAGGAAATAAGGCAATTTATTTTTTGAATTATATTATTATCTTTCCATTTTTTTATTATCCGAAAATATTTGTTTTAGGAATTAATACATGATTTATATTTTTTAAATTCTTTTTATGAATTTGTGATAGTGTTATTTACCGATGTGATTATTTTTATATAATTATTGTTATTAGTTTAGGTGTAAATTTAACAATAACAAATCTTTCCCATTTATTTGTGTGTCTAATATATTGTCAAAGTAATGTGAAAATTAATTTGATTAAAATTACATAGATATCATTATGAAATTATTTATGTGAATTGTATTTGGCCCAAAGGAATATGCGATTTGACCAAAGAAAGACTATTATTTGACAGAATTTATGGTCAACATTTGATCGTTGCATTGAGAGTACCAATTACAAATTAATTTATTTGTCCAAAGACTAAGAACTAATTTTGTGTTAGGTATCTTGTGATGGTTTATCTACTCAAGTGAATTGTCTCTCAATACCGAATGAGACAAATTTCAAGATTTGGAAAGAAGCAGTAAAATTTGTTATTGGCTGTATGGATTTTGATTTGGCATAGAAAACGAAATGATCCATTTCCACTTCAGAAACCTATAATGAGGTAAAAATTGAGAAATGAGACTGTGCCAATCGAATGTGCATTATGACCATGAAGCACAACGTTTCGAGGCTCTATTTCATGAAGCACAGTTTTCTCCTTTCCCCATATGCTTCACCAATCATTATGGATCTAAGTATTTCTAACACTATTCTTGATAATCTAACATAATGTGTTCTTGGTGGTTATTGGTATTTTGTAAGGATCCCCTAAAGTTCCAACGAAATCATCATCCTACTTTGAGTAAGGTTGCCAAATTTTCTCTAACTTCTATGGTTACTAAGGATAAGGGTTAAAATTCCTTGATGAGTATGAAGTTTTAGTAAGGTCCTAGTTGGATGGTTTTCAACCTTACTTCTTCAAATGATACGGGAGATTGTTCAAGATGACGTGTGACATATGATTCGTGATGCTTTCATTAATGGTTTATGTGAAAGAAAGTTGGTGGAAGCCCTCATTGTTCTTATTTCTAAATTGATCACCCTAAATATTTCAAGGACTTTAGACCAATATGTCTTTGTAATGTTCCTAATAAAGGTTCTCATTAATAAACTTCGTCCTTTCCTTAATAAGATTATATGCTTGCTTCAAGGAAGTTTTGTTCTAGGAGAAGCGTGGCTAACAATATCTAAGCTTAGGAGTTTGTCCACTACATGCATAGGTCCAAAGTAAAGAAGGGTTTTGTTGCCTTTAAAATTGACTTTAAAAAAGTTTCTGACAAAGTAATTTGGGATTTTCTTGAAGGTGTCTTGAAGGACTTTGGTTTCCCCTAAATCAATATTACATTCGTTATGTGGGGTATTAAAGCAAAAACTCTATCTCTCATTTGGAATGGTTCTTAGATGGAGAGTTTCAATCCCACTCGAGTCCTTAGATAAGAAGACCTTCTCTCTCCTTATCTTTTTTTTTCATGTATATGGAGAAAATGTGTATATGTATATTTAGAAGTTAATGGATGATGAGATTAGAGACCTGCTTAAATCTCCAAATTAAAGGTGGTCCTGTTATATCCCACCTTTTCTTTGCCGATGACATGCTTCTTTTTTGCAAGGCTAAGGATTCTTAGATTCGTATAATCTCTAATATGCTTGAGACCTTATGCTTGGAATCTGGGTTGAAGATGAACTTCCAAAACTCAAAGTTTATGTGGTCTAATGGAGTTAGAAGGAATGTCAAAAGTTGGTTTAGTCCATTGGTTTGTTTAAGGAGGTGTCAAATCTTGGTATTTACCTTGGGTTTCCTTTGTTGAAGGGAGGAGTAACCAAGAAATCATATATACAACTTTATTTTGGAGAAGGTTCATGGGAGATTATCTATTTGGAAGGGGAATATGCTAAACAAGGCAGGAAGACTCTACTTGATCAAATGTGTTACCATTTCTCTCTACATACTCGATGGAACTTTTCTTACTCCCAAAGAATGTTTGTAATGAGATGCTAAGATCATTATGAATTTCCTATGGTCATTCTTAGGAGATAAACACGGGTGGAACTTGGTCAACTTGAGGATGGTTTGCTCTCTTAAGAAAAATAATGGTTTGGGTGTTCGAAGTGCTCATCATACTAATATTTCTTTGTAGGGAAATTTGTTTGGAGTCTAGCAACCAATAAGGACACCTTTTGGATGTGTTATCTCACAAGTATTTGCATAGCAAAATATGTTGAGTGCTCCAAGGAATCCAAATTCTTCTTATTATGTGTGGAAATGAATTTTTAAAGCCACAGACAAACTTATTGAGTGATTCAAATTCCCTTTTGGTGATGTTTAAGACTTCTACTTGGAATGCTAATTGGTCAAAAACTTATTCCCTTTGCCATTCTGTACCTTTTTTTCATTTTGGAGATGTAAATATTTGCTCGGAGGATATTGTAAATGGAACGTGGAATTTTAACTTGGTTAACACTTGGCTCAATTCGAGCACTAGTGTTTATTTAACCACATTAACCAAGAGAAATATGTCTAACTCAGTGTCCTATCACTACTATAAAGTAGGCTTTCTACATCGATCCTACAAGTCTTTCTACGTCAGTTTTGACGCGTTATCATAGCCGGTGATGTAGAAAGTACGTCGTCCTACTACGACGATTAATGGACCATCTTAGAATGGGTAGTGTTCAAAGACGAGTTTCAGCCCAAACCCCATGTAGCATCCTGACCTTTCTACATCGGTTATTAAGAGGACCGATGTAGATTCTCTTTATTCTACAACGGGTTGATCTTTAAACGCGTCTTCGATTCCACATTTCTACATTGGTTGTTCTGATAACCGATGTAGAATGACCATGATACTACATCGGGTTTTGGCGACAAACGTCGTAGAAGGATACCCCTTGATAAAGAATTCTACATCGATTGTGATTGTAACCGATGTAGAATTGTCAGGATACTACATCGGTTTTTGGAATAACCGATGTAGATTTAGTATTTTTTTTTTAATTTTTTGCTTTTTTGTTCATGAACGACAATAACAATATTCAAATATAATTAAACCTAATGTCTCATATGACACTTATTTTATAAACACTACAGGTCAAATTTCAAAAATGAAAATAGTAAATTTTAGCAATAAACACTTATTATATACACCCCAATTTGAATATGATTTTTGGTTTGGATTGATGCCACCATTTTTCATCTCAGGAGGACAAGAAATAAGGCAAAGCCTGCAAAACCGAGTTCCCAAATATAAATTTAGATCAAATTTTGGGTGATTTCACAACAAGGATTACATTTATATTTGTGTGATCATACCTTGTAATTAAGTTTAAATTCTAATTAAGCGCTTAAAACTGCATTAGTGGCTGGTTGAAGTGTGATTAAAACTAACATCAGCTTGGTCTGTGAAATATAAGAGATAAAATTATTGCCATGAGTTTTAGGATAACAAGAACTTTTGCAAAATATGGTAGACTAACTATAGCCAAATATTAAAAACTTACAGTGTCCTACATGTGATGAACCATATGCTAAAAGGTAAACCATCATGATGTCAGGAATCTGCCCTGATACACTGTTATTCCCAAGCCACCTACAAAATAGGCTATGATTTAGTGATCAGAAAATTACAAAATACTAAATTGCATGTGGTATAACATTGTATACAGAAGACCCTTGTTTCAAGAAATGGCATTAGGTGATTAGATTGGACCATTGCACATAGTAATAAGCTAACATTCTATACATCAAATTTGTATGAGAGACACAAAAGGGGCAAAAAGGAAGGCATACTAATGCTGCAATTTTATAGATTTCCAAATTTGATACCTTCCAAGTGACCACTGACCAAGTCCATCAACAACAGCTAGGCAATTTTGGTGATAAATTAAATAATCAAGTCATTTAGTTTCATAGCATAAGACAGTATATACGGTTGCCAACTATATAATATATCAACTGGCATAAGACAATTGGCAATGATGTATTTATCACACCTTAAAATCTAGGATTTATTAACTAAGAATAGCAAATAAAAGACATTTTAACCAAGCTTTCAGAAACAAAAAACCAATTCAAAATGTTGTTTACGCAAAGATAAAATTCAGGTCCTTTTACTAATTGAAGCTACTGAAATCAGCAATTCTCTTAACTATTCCAGCATTGCAAATAGTCAATCATGCCAAATTTGTAAATCATTTTGATCAATTCAGTACAACATATAATCCATACAAAGTGACTATACAAAAGGTGATTTTGATCAATCTAGCCATAGGATCTTATGACTATGTATCACATTTATGCCGTGCTTTAGAATAGTTAAACAAACATAGGAAAGTAATTAAATATTTGAATATGTATTGCTTGAAAAATATATTCTGCATGAATTCTAATACAACCAAATGGAATATGAAACAATTTCAACTGGACATGATATACACATTTATTAATACAATAATAATAAAAATTTATTCATTTGTGTAAGCTTAATTTTGAATTGCATACATTGGAATGGAAATAATAAATAGGGTCTCACTAACCAATACCCTAAGGAAATTGATTCCTTATGGCACTGGTTAGCATTTGCTTAATTAATATGGTATTTTCCACATTAGAAGGAGGATATAGGCAATATCTTACTTCTTCTTGTCAATACTTGGGATGTCACTTCTTTTGGCCTTCTCCACAGTTACCTTCAGGCATATCCAGAGATGATTTAGAAAAAAATTAGAGATTTATCAATGGCATGCACTTATGAGTATCATAGCTGAAGTAGCCTATAGTATAAAAGTTTAACATTAAAAATAAATTTAATTGATATATGTTTATTAATTTTAAGTATAAAAATATAATTTTAAATATAAAAAAATATATTTTTTTGTAAATAAAACTTTAATTATTATCATATAATTAGTCTAATTGTTCAAATAAAAAATTGAAAATTTCTGGTTCAGTTTAATTTAATTAAAAAATAAGTAAATATATGATTTGATTGAATATTTAATTAATAAAAAAGTATTAATCTGATTTAATGTAACAAGTTAAAAGATGTGTCTCGTAAAATGAAGAAAACATATAATTATGTGAAGAATAATACATTAAAGAATTCTCTTATTTTTAAGAATGATATATAATTTAAAATTGTTATTTAAAAGACTGAATAAAAAACTAAATTAAAGCTATTATGAAACACATCAACCAAAACAAAATGGTCACCTTCCAATTGCAAAGGCTTTATTACAAAACCCAAAATGGGAAAAGAAAACATCAAAAGTGCCTCAGCCTATAATGCAACAACGCCTGTTAAACAAGGATAAGAGCAAGCTTCTCACCCTTTCTACAAGCAGTGTACAGAATGAAAAGAAATGTCATCAAATCAAGCAAAGATATCAAACTCCAGTTAAGCATAGATGCTGCATGAAACATAGAAAAGGCATCAATAGCAACGTTGAACCATTATAATTTTGGAAAATATTACCAAAGAGATTAAATCATAACCAAACATGTTTTGAATTTACAAAGAAATAACACTCCTTGTCATAGTATTCTTGTAAAGATATATGTTGAAACAAATGCCTCCTAAAGGGTGATCTTGCTTAACTACTGCACAGGTCAATAAAAAATTTCATAAAAAATTAATTAAAAAATATTTCTAAGAAACCTCTTTTATTATGAATGTTATTTTTTTAAAATACATATCAAATATAAAAAATTAAATTGTTCAACCTATAATTTTTTAAAAATAAATTTTTTATCTCCTATCAAACATGCCCTAACATCATTCTAATATCATTGCCCAATACATTAATTTAAATATAGTAGTAAATATTAATTTATTAATTCAAATATTTTTGTTCATTCATATATAATAGTTTTTAAACAATTGATAAAAAAGAGAGCAATATTATGTTTAAATTATTAATCATCCTAATATCATCATTCAATAAAAGAGCTGCTTATTCTGCATGGAGTTTGTTGGAATTTGGAGTCGAATTTAGCAGACATAACTAGTGTAAGTACATGCAGCTGAGTCATACCTCATGTGTAAAAGCCACTAAGAATGGAGAATAAATTTCCTGACCAGTTGTATGACGCCAGCGTGAACCAACTCCAAGCTTGTGGATGCTGATATAATAATTTCCTCTGACCTAATATTACATAGAAGGAAAAAAAATAGAGATGGATATTCAATATATAGATAGAAGAAAAGAAAACACAATCATTTTCTACTTTCTAGTTTTTCTACCAAGCTAGTAAAATGGAATTGTTTCAATCCACATCTTTCATAGAAACAAACTAAATTTGTCACTCAGTCAATAGTAAAGAGGATACAAAGAAGTATAATTTAATTGATGACATTTTCATACTGTTAGTCCTTCGCATGTATTATTATTGTTGATCATGCAAACTTGTTCGTCAAGTGGTTCCCCAACTCCTCGACTATCATCATGGAGAATACGCCTTGAGTAGTAAACGTTGTGTTAATACTTTGTTTGCAATAAAATAATAATTAATTAGCATTAATAAAAGAAAGCTTGAATACCTGTGAAGCATCAATTCCACCTCACCATCTTTGATGCTGGCTCCACCAGTGGCACGATCAACTAACACTGAGAACTCAGATTCCTTATCCTTAGTATAAATTCCAAGATTAAGCTGGACAAACAAAAAAAATAGCATAATTTTATATAAATTTAATCAAATTTATAGAAGTGTGTTAACTATAAAGAAACAATACTAATAAGCTACTCCCCCGCCCCCTCACTCAAGTTCTTCTAATTGATTTTCTTGTGGTTGATGCCATGATATAATTTTGTTACACGAAGGACACAACCTGAAAAAAGAAGAGCATGCATCAAGTAAACCAATTAGGCATGATGCCAAAGTAGCAGCAGCAGCATAATAAAACAAACAAAAATGACTACAAAATATGGCTTACCAGCATGGTTACTGGGAAGGACTGGATCAAGAAGCGAGCGGCAATCCACAAGTGTTACTACAACATACTTCTCTCTTTGATAATTAGGAAGACATTTAGAGGTCCATGCAACAATCATTCCAGCTGCAGCAAGTGCCCCACAAAGTTTAATACCTCTTGATTTGCATCCCTACATGATCTTGCATAATTAGCTTAATCCATCAAATTACCATATCATAAGCAAAAAGTGAGTACAGAGTAGGATGCCATATCAATCATGTAGAAGCAAGCTTCATGATGTTGAATCAAGTTGATTCAAGAAGTTTTGATAATGACAAAGATGATGACAAAAAGCCCAAAGAATGATTTCAAGATTAAATCAAGAACAATTCAAGAATCAAGAGAAATTTTATTTCAAGATTCAAGAAAAGATGAATTCAAGTTTCAAGAGAAGAATCAATCAAGATAAGTATTAAATTTTTTTTCAAAACATTGAGTAGCACATGAAGTTTTCACAAAATCTTTTACCAAAGAGTTTTACTCTCTGGTAATCGATTACCAGAAGGTAGTAATCGATTACCAGTAGCCAGCATTGTTTTTCAAACTAATTTACAAAGTTGTAATCGATTACCATAAACATGTAATCGATTGCCAGTGTTTTAAAACGTTAAGATTTTCAAAATTCAAAATGAAGAGTCACATCTGTTGATGTGTAATCGATTACACCTTAATGGTAATCCATTACCAGTGATTGTTTTCGAAAAATTCATTTCCAAAAGTCATAATTCTTCAAGTGACTTGTTTCTGAAGATTCTTTCAAAAGTCATAACTTTTTAAGTAATTAGTTTTAAAGGAATTACCAAGAGTTACAAGTTTTGACTTGAGTCATCAAGAAACTATAAATATGTGACCTTGGCTTGAAACATTATATTATTCATCTCAATCATCTCTTTCAATCTATCTTTCATCTCTTTCATCAAAACTTTCTGGTTTCTTTTCTTCATCTTTCTAAAAGTTTTTGATCAACACTTTCTCTTCCAAGAAAAGTTCTTTGTTCAAAAACTTGTGCTATTAATCTTTTTTCTCTTCTCCCTTTGCCAAAAATAATTCGCCAAGGACTAACTGCCTGAATTCTTTTTGTGTCTCTCTTCTCCCTTTTCCAAAAGAACAAAGGACTAATCGCCTGAATTCTTTTGTGTCTCCCTTCTCCCTTGTCAAAGAATTCAAAACGACACAGTCTAAGAATTCTTTTGATTCTTCCCTTTCCCTTATACAAAAGATTTCAAAGGACTAGCCGCCTGAAATATCTTTTGTATCCCTTTCACAAAGTTTCAAAGGACTAACCACCTGAGAACTTTGTCTTAACACATTGGAGGGTACATCCTTTGTGGTACAAGTAGAGGGTACATCCTTTGTGGTTCAAGTAAAGGGTACATCTACTTGGGTTGTTGTAACTGAGAACAAGAGAGGGTACATCTGTTGTGGATCAGTTCTAGTGAAGGGTACATCCACTAGGTTGTTCAAAGAGAACAAGGAAGGGTACATCCCTTGTGGATCTTTGCTTGTAAAAAATTTTACAAGGTTGAAAAGAAATCTCAAGGACCGTAGGTCGCTTGGGGATTGGATGTAGGCACGAGTTGTTTCCGAACCAGTATAAAACTCTTGTGTTTGTCTTCTTCTTCCCTACACTCTTTAATTTCCACTGTGCACTTTAATTATCGCTTTTACTTTTGATTAAGTTTCTATTTTTGTTCTTTACTTTCTCAACATTATAGTAAAAGCCTAATTGAGTTTAGTAACATTAAGAAGGTTAAATTTTTAATTAGTAAAGATTCATCAATAATTAATTCAACCCCCCTTCTTAATTAATCCGAGGCCACTTGATCCAACAAATCAGACTTCACTGAAATTAGATAATATTGTTACACACTGGATGCATAAGAATGAATTTTAATTACAAATACATAGAGACCATAAAGAACATGATGTGACATTGCAACTGATTTGTACTAGAAAAAAAATATCAGTTGATATTAGTTATAATTGGCTGCAATTTTCTCCCAACTTCGAATATGAATTATCATTTATTAGCTGATAAATCCTAATTGATATTGTATAGATTTTGGATCAAACCATAGGCCTATGACCTGTGAAACACTAACCCCTTATTTGTAGTAGAGGCTCACCCTTCCTAATATATTGCTTTGGCTTTTAAGACTAATGACTTCTCTATAAAGTGCCAAGTAAGTTTTTTTTTTTTTTTAAAAATGTCTAGTATTTTCATCCCCTTTAAGAAAAGAGAAAATTCAGGTTTGCAAATAGAGATTGCAATAGTCAAGATTAATTTAATGTGTTTGGGAAAAAGTTACATCCAACATAACCAACAACATTCTCTTTAAATTCAATACAAGAGCTCCTTCTTTCAACACTACTAGAAATTTAGCTTTTTATGACAAACATTCTAAGACGGTTATTTGGGACCGTCTTAGAATGTGACTCGGTGAAAAACTTGTAATTAGGATATCTAAAATTTCTTTTTACAACACACATTCTAAGACGGTTGTTAATAACCGCCTTAGAATATACTTGGGTGGCAATTTGGTAATTATAGACAAAACAACAACGACGGTCTTAAGATAAAACCGCCTTTGTTCCCAGTGGTTAATTACCACGTGTGCACACCCAGGGCTAAGTTGGACACACAGAACAAGCCAGAAGAAAGAATTGGAAAGGGCTTGACGTTCATCCTTCTCTCTCACACACACACACTCTCTCAAAATATCCTCTTTCATAATCTCACGCCGCTTCTTCACCGCTCTCGCCTCCGTCAAGCTGCTTCCTCGCAGGTTCCCCACCGATAGGTACGGTGTCTCCTGCGATGGATCCCAAACCATTCACACGAAGCCCAGACCGTTGAATTTTTGGGTGTCGGCGGTTCCGCGCGGCGCAGTTCGCCGTCGAGCGCGACTACTCTAACTATGAGGAGGTTAGTGGCACGGACAGTGACGAAGGACTAGTGATCGCAAATCTCGGGATCGCTCCGCAAATCGTAGATGCTCTAGCCAAGAAAGGGATTGCGAAGCTCTTTCCCATTCAGGTAATGTCTATTTGTTGTGTTCATTAGTTTTCGTTGGGAAAAATTGTGACTTATTTTTTGTTAATAGGTTTTCTGCTTTGTTAATTGATGTTGCGAGGTTCGTCAATATTTGTCTGACAAGAAGCCAAAAGAAATTCCCATTGTAAGGCCTATTAATTTTTTAATAGATAACACAAGTACATTACACCATTAAGATGAACAGAACATACAAGATAACCAAGAGGAAAGTTATGAAGAGAAGTACAACAAGCGTGAAGACTCAAGCCGCCAGATTTTGATTTTGAAGCAGCAAAACATTGTCGAAAAACACAAAATAGAAGCATCCAGGTAATTTTCAACATATACGTGTCTGTCGTTTTTATGTTCAGACCAAACCCTAGCTCCGCATCGCAACCATGTCGACCAAGCAAGGTATTGTTTTTCTTCTTTCTCCATCCCTCAAACTCCTGATTTTGATCATTTAATTGATTTGAACCCTGAAATTCATATCTATTGATAAAGACTAAGATTCTTTGGTTTGCAATTTATATGATCGATTTCTTATTTTTCCCCCTCTTTTGGGCTTTTAGGTGGAAAAGCTAAGCCTTTGAAGAAACCCAAGTCTGATAAGAAGGATTACGACGAGGTATTTCATTGAAATTCCCTTTGGAGTTATCTTGTTTTTTTTTTAAAAAAAATATTTTATTTATCGTGGTCAAAGATTAGAATTTCCATACTTGATGGGCTTCAGATTAAGAATTGGCAATAAGTTCAAGGAAGAGATAACACAGGGTTGAGATTTTTAGGCTTGGTTGAATTATTGGTTGTTTTCAATATGAATCTTTCCAAAGGTTGAATACAAATTCATTTAATTTATATTGCTACTATTCTGGCTGTTGCGATGTCTATTGAAGAATTAGAAAATTTTAATTTTGCACTTATCAAAAATAAATTGCCATGTTAGTTTTTGGTAACACTGCTCTCTCTCTCTCTCTCTTCATCCCTTGTATGCACTGCAAGTTAGGTTTTCACTTGAGCTTTCATTTTCTAACTCGTTATCCATTTGTTTTATTGTTTCCATGTTGCATTCTGCATAAGCAAACAGAACTAACCAACTTGGGTCACTCTAGGAAGTACCTATTGTTTCCACGTTGCAATTGTTTTATGCTTGTTTTCATGCATTTTGCTTTCTGTTTGAAGTGACAGGATTCAATTGTTTTGGCATTGTAATCATGTTGATGATAGTAAGCTCACAGTTAAGTGGGTCAATGCATGTTAGAAGGGTAAGAGGGGGAGCATAGAGGAATTGTTGTTCTTTTAACAACTGTCCAACTGATAGTAACATGTGTTGTCTGATTAACAATTAAAATGAAGGGGTGTGATATAAATATTATACTTGAGAGACAAGGGGGTGTTTGGTTCATAGATGTGGAGAAGAAGTTATTGAGACTTGAGAGCAAAGGGGAGAGGCACTCCAAGAACCTGTTTTATCTTTCCTGTTTTTGTTTTAGAATGGTTTCTTAAGTATTTGTTTCTTCGTTTTATTGTGAAATTTTGGTTTTGACCATGATCAACATATGGTTTATTCTTGTTGGTTTTACACACAAACACAACTTCTGAATCTGGTTATGACCTTGCAATTTATTTGTGTCGGTATTTTGTAGGTTGACATGGCTAACATTCAGAAGAATAAGGAAGAGGAGAAGGTCAGATATTGTATTGTAAGTTAGTACATACTAGTCATCATTTCTAATAATGACCTTATTTATACTTAATCATGTTGCTTGTATTGTGCAGGCGCTAAAGGAGTTGAAAGCCAAGGCGCAACATAAAGGAAGCTTTGGAGGTTTTGGGCTCAAGAAAAGTGGAAAGAAATAAGGGCTCTTTATCATGATTGTATACATCCAATATTGTGCAGGATTTGAAAGGTGAATTCTAATGCTCAAGAGTTTTTATGTATATATATATATAATTTTGCTCATGGGATAAGACTTGTGTCTGTTACATCCAATCTCACATTTGTTACTCAACCAATCAACTGAAAAGTTTCATTTGAATTTGAAATTATTTGTAACCCAATAATAATGGTGTTGCTTTGAACATTTTAATATAGATTTCCCTGTTTTCCATTTGGTGCAATAAAAATATATATAAAATACGACTTAAAGTATACTATCATATACGAATCGAATCGAATCAAATCAAATATGTATAAAATGTATAAACATACACTCATATAAATGTAGAAAATATGGTTTAAGTGTATACACAAAATGGTACACGTACATGTACACATATATAAAAAAACAAATAAATGTTTAACTATAAAAAATGAAAAAAAAAAGTTTTACGCTAGCGTAGTACATTTTTTCATTAACTAGCAGCCTACTTAATGCCTTTTACTCCTATTGTAACAGCCAGGCCTTTATTTAATGTTGTAATTAATTATAAATTTAACACATGCATAATACAACTTGTCTGTTATTTGTGCAGTAAATAGGAAGAAATGAAATTTCTTGATTTAGATATGATTTTCTGATCTGCATGATTTTTGGGTTACTTAAGTGTTAGTGTCAAGCAGAAACATGTATGTATAAAAAAAGATCACTTTAAATAATTTTAAAATTGAAACATGAAGATAGAAATAAGATTTATAATCTGACGATAAAGATTATGATAATATAAAATAAGATTGAGTTAGCTGGAACTGATTATGCCAGTAAGATAGTTTAATTACAAAATATCTATTTTCAAACGAGGCTTCTTAATTTTTTTTTTTATTTTCACATCTCCCCATCCTTTTATTGCCACCAAGTGTGAAGTTTCAACAAAATTTGGAGAGACAAGAGAAGTGAATAGGAATTAATTAATTAGTTAGTGGAATGCGATTCACTCTTCTTTCCCGTGCCCCTGCTCCTTTTCTTTCTACCGCCTTCCTTAAATTCAAATCCATTGCACCTTCCGCAGCGACTTTCACTAGGGTTTCTTGCATGGCCGCTTCATCTTCTTCCGCGGTGCTTAATTTTGGTTGCTACAGTTCAAATCGATTGCATGATTTTTAATTGTTCCATGTCATTTTGTACCATGTTTATGGTAATTATGTTTTTCCTTTCCAAAGGTTTTGATGTTGCTATTAGCATGAAATTGTGGCACTTGCAGGCTTTTACCCAGACATTTAGGGAAAGCAAGCCAGGTTCCTTGGTGAAATTGGCCTGTGTTTCTGCTATTGAAGATATGCTAACCCTCGTAAATTTGACTTCATATCATTTTAGGAACTTCTTTGAAATGAAATTCTTGACTTTTGGATAATCTTATGAAAGCAATTTATTCGTTCCTCTTCTCTCCCTTTCCATACTAACATTTATTTTTGTCTTTGGTTCAAATCTAGATTGAAAGCATGCTTTCCATAGAGACAAGCAATCCCGAAAATTTAGAACTTCAAGATGCTTTACTCGCATGGATTAGAGAGCTCCCTCTGTTGCTTATCCAGCTTGGAGATAAACACACAACCTGCTCCCAGTTAGTCATTATTTCTAAGACATTCAACGAAATACAACAAGTAGTGTCGCGAAGAAGTAATTGATTATGTATATAGCCATAATTAATTATGTACCTTTCCCATCAACTCCAACTTTTGTCTATTTTTATGCTCTTTTGTGAAGAAATTATATAAAAGACGTGACTCTCTTTTTTATTTAGTTGTCCATTTAATTCTCTTTTTTAAAAAATATATTTTTATGTACCCTGTTTACTTTCTCCCTGATAAAAGTATATCCCCTGGTCCTCTTTTCTCTATCCATATATAGAGATTTGCTAATTTACCCTGACCTTTTTTAGGAGTATTTTAATTTAGCAAACTATACCTTGGCCTTGGATGCATTTAAGAAAATCCTAGTTATATCTTTCACTCAGATTCCATGGCTTAACTTTTCTCTTCGTTGATTCTATCACATTCCACTCTGAAAAGCAACTGCTTCTCTTCCTGCATCTAATTATGCTAACCTGTGAATATGTTTGCAAGAAGATTCTGTTCACCTTTCTGATGGAAATAAGAATTTTGAAATTCTATTTTGTGTGAGTAGATTTCCGCTTGAAGAAGCTGGGACCAAAGGTGTCGAGCTTTGTTCTTTGTGGCAGGAAAATATGAAGAATTCAGCTTGGCATCCATTTAAAGTGGTCACAGTTGATGATAAAGCAGAGGTATGTACAATCTTGACATGCTTTGTGTTCATAAAGGAGTTCTGCCTAAATTGGTTAGTTGGTGTGGTTGCTTGTAATTTTCTATTTGCCTATGAAGGAAGGTAATATATTGTCTCCAAAATACAAATATTTAATCTGTGAAGTAGGTTGTGGTTTGCTGGTAGTTTATACAAAAGTCGTTTCCAAGCTCTTTTTTTTTTCTTTATTCTTCTGCTTATTCAATTCATGAGGCATATTTCCCAAAGGATATACAAAACCTGGACCAGATGCCAGTCATGAGCAGCGTTCGAAATTCATCCGGTTAGATATGTTTTCATCTAATAACTTTATACTGTACATCTACCATTCTTAGCATCATTTTTCTTGTTTTATAAATCTATTATATATTATATTTATGGTCACTATAAAATGGGTAAAAAAATATAGTCAACTTTATATGATATAGATACGAACTTCTGTGCCCTCATTGCAATTTTTTTCTTCTCATGTTTTTCTTTTTTCTTTTTTACCATTTGGCTTTGCTGAGTCATTTATGTTCAAGTTTCTGTTTTTTTCTGGTACTCTTTTTAATTGCAGTCCATTGTCCTAGGTTGATAACGGGCTAACCGGCATTGCGTTGGGATATTGCTCATGGTAGCATAATCTATGATAGAAATCTGACCAGGTTAAAGTATGAGCGTCAAGAAAAAAAATTATATTTGAATATATTGTTATTGCCATTCATAAATAAAAAGCAAAAAAATTTTAAAAAAAATTATCCTACATCAGTTATATAGCAAACTGATGTAGAATACTTCAACAATTCTACATCGATTATACGAATAACTGATGTAGAATGCTTTACCATGGGTAACATTCTACAATGCTTGACAGCCACACCCGATGTAGAAAGCTAACGATTCTACATCGGTTATTAGGAAACCCGATGTAGAAAGTTGAACATTCTACATCGGTTATTGGAATAATCGATGTAGAATCATCAGCTTTCTACATCGGGTTTACCTAATAACCGATGTAGAATTGTCAGCACTCTACATTGGGTTTGAGTTGACACTCGTAGTGGAACCCAAGCCATTCTACATCAGTCGTTGAACCGTCGTAATAGGACGACGATGTTTAAACATCGCTGGCTACAACATCGGGTCAAAACCGATGTAAAAAGCCACTTTTAACCAATGTAAAAAGCCTACTTTGTAGTAGTGCAAACTGATGTTTGGAAGCTTGAAATGGCAATCCAAACACACCTTAACAGTTGAGTAGATAGAGCACGTGCTCATAAGCCAAATGATAATAGTACTATAACACCTTTACCAGCAAAATGCTCTTGGTGGGTTGAAGTGTATTTCTGGTGATACCAATGTTAGTTTCTTTCGTTTAACAATGTAATGATAACCAAGTAGACACATGCTACAAAAAGATATAACTTATATTTTCTTGTGAAGCTGAAGACTAAATAATGACTCATGAACAAAATTACCAATTTAAGATAATAAAACATAATAGCATCAATGTTTAAAAATATTCAAATTATAGCTGCCAAGAAGAAACTTAGTTTAAGATATTGATAAAACAAAATTAAAAAGAAAAAAATGTAAGATTATACAGTATAAACTTGAGGAAAAATATATTTATATGCTGTCACTTTTGTTTTCAGAGTTTTGTTGAATCATATAGTATGAATTACTCAAACCATGACAATGGCAAGATAACACAAGTGGGAAGGTAAAGCATCAAACTTGGCTTAAATATTTTGGCTCATATATGACTAATTTCTGAGCCAATCATTCAGATATTTATATAACTAATTTCTGAGCCAATCATTGGCTATTCTCTTAACAATAAGACTGAAAAGGAATAATGCTAAAATGTAAAGACTCTCTTACTTGCCGCCACAACTTGGATCCAATTACCTACATATAATCAATCAATAAGATCAACTTTATCACTTATTGGTAATCAATAACTGGCAAAGGACCCAAAACATTATGGAAATTATGTAATCATAGTAATACTTGTAAATATGGTATATTATATATTTTTTTTCCAGGTAGTATAAATGTTATGTAATTATGTCTTCTAGAGTGATTGTATATTCTTGTAAATATTATTGTATTTAAGACCCCTTGCCTCCTAATATAAATATATGCTCCGCTGTGTAATTCTGACACAAGTCATCGTATCTCTCATTCTCTTTCATTCTCAACATGATATCTAGAGCCTAACAAGAGGCAACCCAAATGTCAAATAAACTAAAAATGTAATGATACATTCTATTCCAAAATTTAAATAAATTGTCTGTTAATCAAAATGAAGTTATAGGACAAAAAAAAAGAATTTGGGTTATGGCTCATGAACCTACTATAAGGAAAGTACAAGACGAAATCACATAGGCTGAAGCAGTTACCAGGTCTCCACAAGTCAAACAACAACTATTTGAACATAGCCCTACCATATCTTTCCAAATTCAAAAAGGATTTATTAGATGAATGAAAAATACTAAATGATAGGATCTTTGTAAAGTTGACAAGAGGACTGAGGACAAAGTCACAAAATCCTTGACTTCCACGACATCAATTCTCTTTGTGCTATAGCCTACAGCTAGTGTCTGCAATCGTTTGTGTAGCTCTTGAGTATATAAACACTACCTAGGCCATCAAACATAGGGAAAGCATAACAAACAGCAGTACTGAAAGCACAACTACAGTGTAAAACTTAGGAGGCTTAAATTCCATGAATGCATCACAAGGGATATTATACGTACTTAAGACAATTGAGTGGCTCTCCATAAAACTTAGGAGGCTTAAATTCCAAGGATCACTGTCTGTAAAAAGTCTCAAGCTCTTTCATAAATGTTTCTCGATCCAGAGGTGTGCCATACTCATCATAATCAGTCATCTGTGGGTTAACGATAAGATAATTAGTCAAGCTTTTTCAACACATAGATCCAAACACACTAAAATAGCACCCAATACCGATCCAGACTTCTTAGAGGACATTAGTCAAGCAATTGAAAGGTTCAAAACCCCATTTCACTAATGCCACAAAACCCATCCAAAAACAACATATATGAACACAATCCTACATTTTAACACAAAAGGCACTATATCTGGGGGAAAAAGAGACATTACCTTGTTGTTGGTGACAAAGTCAGTCACATTAATAGCAGGGAAGAGAAGAGTGCCATTCGGTTGCATTTGATAGAGCCTCTTAACTCCAGTGGTGATTTCCTCAGAAACCCCAACAAGACGTTCTTCATCTTTGGTACCTGGTGGGATTGGTCTTCAACCCATCTCTGATGATGGTAAGCACGATCTGGAACTCGGCGTTGTCAGTGGAGTTGGGGTCGAGGAGTTCCTTGGTCTTCTCATAAAGTTCCTCGGCCTTGACGCCTTCATGGATGAGGAGGGTAGCGTCATCACCATGATCGACGATGAGGTTGGGTCCTCCGCCGGGGACCCAGTCGAGGGCACGCTCGGTGCAATAGTGGCAGCGGCGTGGTCTTGGGTGGAGAAGATGCTGCAGGAGCATCGGTGTGGCCCTACAAAAGGTCATTGACCTTGTACTCGTGACCACTTGTGTGGTTTTCTCCACCAAAAAAGCCATGGTTTACCCACTGAGAGAGAAAAAGAAAGAAAGAAAGAGAGTGGAGTGGCGAGGAAAGAAAGAGAGTGGAGTGGTGAGGAAATACTCTGGAGTCGTGGAAGAGGAAACGGTGTTGATTGAGGCTAGCTAGGGTTAGAGTTTCAGCGCGAAAGGGGACACCGAGTTACGCATTTTGTTTTATTAATCCAAATGAATTAAGATGGTTTTTTATAAAACCTGCCATAAATTTAATTATATATAACATTCTAAGGCGGTTTTTATTAACCATCTTAGAATGAATGTCGTAAAATGCTCTTATTGTTAAAATAATTACAAAAATGCCACCTCACCACTTTCTAAGGTGGTTCCCAAACAACCGTTGTAGAGTCCCTGTCGTAAAATGTTGTTTTTTTAGTAGTATGTTAGGCTTGTTCTCATCATACGAAGGATGTTCTTCATTGCTTTCAAGGTTGCCCTCATGCCAAGGAGATTTGGCTTCATCCGGGCTTCCTTACTAATTCTAGTTTCTTCGAGTTGAAAAACCAATTGAAATCTTTACATAATATTAAAAATATATATTTATGTAGAAATATATGAATATTTATAAAATGCATGGATGTCAAATTTAAGTGTATGTGAATCTTTATCTTGGGTAAAACTAGCTTTTAAACTAGTTGAAAGCTTATAAAATATAAATTATGTTTAACAAAAATAGTCAGAAACGGAAAGTCAATTGAAAAATTATATGTTGAGGTAATGTTTCCATACAAATTACATAAATGGACATATTTATGTAATGTTTTCTTTCAAAATTTAATTTGATTTTCTTGATAATTTTTTTTAGTATTTATAATTTGTATTAAATTAATTTTAAACACTTGTAACTTTTTATTTATGAAATATCCAAAAATATAAATTAAAACTACATAAACTTATTATATATCATTGTCAATATCATATATAATAAAATGGTAAAAATGTAAAAATCCTATCTGTCAAACCCTAATTTTGTCAGAGAAATATCGTTCGATATGATATTTTGATTCTTGCTAGTCGAATTACAATATTTGGAGCCAGTTACAGTGCGAAGCAAGGAATCACTCAGTGTTTTGATTAAGAAAACAAAAGGATACCAAGGAATGGGGCAAAATGGTTTTTTTTGGATTTTTCTAGACCCTAGCAAGCCCAGGCTAGCATCTAGCTCGCTTGGGCCATGAAATGGCTTCGTGCCTAAGCAACTAGCTCGCCTGGGTGGGCTTCCCCTACCCCAAAATGGATTTTTCCCTATAAATAGCCATGTTGGGGAGGGGTTTAAGGATTCAGAAGTTGGAAAAAGAAAAAGAAAGAGAGAAAGAAGAGGAAGAAGGAAGAAAAGCAAAGCCGAGGCATTACTGAATCGTGACCGTGATCATTTCCTACATCGTTCTCTTGTTCTGTGTCTCTCGTGCAACAATCGATTAGTTTTTTTTCTTTTCTTCAAGAGTTGAATGTAATCTATGTACCCTTAGGGGTCTCCTCTATTATGTGCATATTCATCTTCTCCATTTATCATCGGTGATCTCATTTTCATTTGTAAAGTTTAATCCTAATCAATCACTAGTGTCGTAAAATTGTCTTTAAAAAGATTGAAAGTTAATAAACAAAACCAAAATAAAAACCAACTCATAACTAAACTTCTCTCCATCAAATATCACTTGAGATCGTTTCAAGGTCCAACTTCTTAACGACCTTCTTGTTTGTAATTAAAATGAATCTTTCAAAAGCATAAAACCAACTCAACACATAAACTTTCTCACTTTAAAGAACTATGTAGGTCTGAATTCCTCATTGCACCTGAGGATACATAGGAGCAAGGGCATCCCCCTTGTCGACCCCAAAAAAACAGAAATATAAAAAAGGGAAAAATAAATAATTTTGAAGTCACATTGTGCACACTTGATTAATGCCGCCCCTTTTTGGCTAATACCTTCCCTATGCGTAAACAACTCCCGAACCCTTATTTTAAAAATTTGCAAACCTCTTTTTGGTTTTTTCTAACGTTTTCCTTAAATAAATATTGGCGGTGACTCCCACGCATTTTTCTTTTGGAAGACGCGCCTTTTGCTTTTTGCCCGCTCGCCTGTCATAGGGTAGCTTGTGACAGATGGTGACTCCACTGGGGACTTATTAGAGAGTTAAGTCATTCGATCAGTGTGCAATTTAATCATGACTTCTTCTTTATTTATGTTTCATTTTCTCTTTTATCTTTTGTTTTGTTCATATTTGTTTATAACCTTTGCTATGTTATTGTCTTTTGGTGTGTATTGGTCTATCTATTACATTCGTAGTTAGGAATATTTTTGTGCCATTGAATCCTGGGGTAGACGATATGTGACGTACTTGTTGCATCTACCTATGAGTTATTTGTTTTCTTGGCAAGTAGGGTGGGGTAATTCTTAGATTGCTCTATGCACACATGGCACCTACACTTTTGCACACACATTGAGATATTAGGTCCTATACTCGAGTCTGTGAGACATAGGGAGTGGAGGTCGAT
Source organism: Glycine soja (assembly GCF_004193775.1). Lineage (NCBI taxonomy): Eukaryota > Viridiplantae > Streptophyta > Magnoliopsida > Fabales > Fabaceae > Glycine > Glycine soja. The sequence goes on along the minus strand of NC_041021.1, from coordinate 8,844,905 downwards.
CTATGGTCATGTTGGGTCTTCAACTTGCTTGTTAACAGTGAAGTCTTATCTAGAGTTTTCCTCTTTTGATGATGCATTGTCGTTGGTAGTCCCTGCCGCCACAATGTTGTTACCTACACTACTACAAAATGTAGATTTAACATCGCTAACTTATCATCGGTTTTTGATAAAAACCATTGTTAACAAAAATGTGGTGGCATAATGGTAAATAACGTGATTGTATTAACATCGGTTTTTCAAATAACCGATGTTAACACAATATGTTAACATCGGTTTTTATAAAAACCGATGTTTACATCACTTCATAATGTCCGTTAACATCGGTTTGTCCAAAAATCGATGTTGGTAAATGATAAGTTAACATCGATTTTTTTTAAAAAGCTGATGTTAACGTTGACATCACTTCCTTAACATCGGTTTTTTTTATTATTTTAGAAAATCGATGCTAATGAACTTAATTTTTTAAAATATGATTGGCTCCACACCCTAATTCACTAACATAGGTCTGTAGCATTTCGTCGTGTGTGTCACAGCTCTGTGTCGCCTCTACGCCACCTTTGCATCATCATCTTCATCGAATCTCTGTGTTGCCTCCACTATGTCGCGAATCTTCTTTCTCACTGCCACTCCGCATTGCCTCTCGCTGCCACTCGAGGTAAGCTTCATGTCTTCATTCATTGTTGTTGTCTTCTACTTTTATAAGGACATGGTTGTAGAGACCCACATTGTTGTCGTTGAACTTATTTATCCATCTTGGTGTGGGAGTAGAGACCCATATTGTTCTCGTTGACACTCAACTGCACCTATAGTGTTTGTGCCCAGTCTTTGGACTTATTTTAATGATGCCATAAATATATCACTGTGAGTTGGGTGTAATTTTATTAAAAACACCTTAGTTTGTATACGTATATCCACCTATCAACCTTAGCCAACCCAGGTTAATCATAAAATGTATGTTAGAGTGTGATGTTTCTCTGCATTATAGTACCTTTGATGGATCAATGTAGTATAAGCACCTTTTTCACATGAATGAATGTGTAGTATATGTAGTTTAATAACCAGAATGAAGATGATTTATGGGTATGATATTCCAGCAAAGACACGACTATTTGTGAATGTTTGGGCTATTGGTAGGGATCCCAATCACTAGGAGAACCCTTTTGAGTTTAGGCCAGAGAGGTTTATGAGAGATGGGCAAAATGAGTTGGATGTGAGGGGACAACATTATCTTGTAGAAGCTGTGTAACCTATTGTCTTAAAAACCCTGAAAAGTGTAACCTATTGTCTTAGAAACCCTGTGCCTTTTTGTTAACTTATTACTTGTGGTGTTGTGACTACTTGCAGTGATTTCCTGCTCGTTGCTTTCATGTATATCTATCTATCATTGTGCTATAATGTATTATTGATGGTTAAATTTAGCCTTTTATGGATGGATGGATTAATAGTTAGCTGACTTTTGATGGTTGAGTAGGAGGCATATTTCCTACATCCTTGATGGACTAGCATACTATGATATTTCCATGAAAGTACTATTATTATGTTGTGGAAATGTCCAATTTACAACCAGATGAGTAAATGAAATCGGTCATAGGACATTGTTATTGTTTGCAAGACACAAGCATGAACATGTCCATGGTTAAGTACGAACAAAGATTAGACTTAAATTTCGTTTATTACAGGTTAAGGTATAGTCAAAGTGTGTCAATGATAGTTATCGAGAACTAGAGAATGCCCAGATTCAAGTGACAGAACTAATAACATCATTTTTTCTATAGGTTACTGCAATTAATATGTTTCTCTGGGGACGTATGAATTAGCTACTAAGATTTTGTAAACTTGCATGCCCAAGTAAAAATCTTCTCTTTGGGTATATGGATCAAATGGCCATCAAATATGAGAGATTTTGTGAGGGTGATAGGAAAATTAGAACACTGCATGGCATTGAATATCTTTATTTTATGGTTCATTGATTTAGATTTGAACTTTGTTGTTGTAATTTGATTTGTATGATCAATGCTTGATTACTCTTGCTAGTGGACTTGTGCCATGGTCAATTATGTTTATTTATGCTGCATGAGCTTGAATAAACATAATAATATGTTGTGCTGGTGCAGGAAGGTAGCCTAATGTGTTTGCTGGTATCCATGATTTATAGATAAACTAGAAGTTTTGTCATGTTTGTTATCAGCTAGATAGTTGGCTGCCAAGTAATATGTCTTGTATGTTTGTTAAGGACTTTAGATTAGTGCCTTGAACTTCAGAATTTATTCCTAGTGTCTTCCATGTGACATTTTCTTGCATCAGCTTTGTTTCTAGCCTCACACTCGAAGGTGTTCTTGTTTTGGTTGCTATCTATGCTTGTCTTTGTGATACTATTACAACTCACCAGGGCTGCAAGTCTATCACATTGACCTTTCTTGCAATTTTTTTATGGTGACATTGGAGCTGTATTGTTGATATTTGTACGTGGGTGTGAGAATCATTTACTACTTCAGTCCTTTTTAAAACTTTTATATTTGTTTGGTGTGATGGACAACTAGACTTGAAGGCTCAAGTTGAGTCGTGAACATTGTGTTAGTCACCAAGAAAAGTATTAGGGGCGGGTCTGGAAGGTACAATTCCAGCTTACCAATTTTTTTTTTACCAAAAGTCTAAAAGAAAAAGGTAAAGTCTTGCAATTATATGAATAATAATAGCAATAGATTTTTCACAAGTGTTTATTCTAAAGATTCAACAAGCACTTTAAATTTATCAATATACATATATTATTGGTGTTAAAGAAGTATATAAATAATTCTTCTTCCTGCTTGTCATAGTTGATAAAAGGCTTTAAATACATTGTGGCTAATTGACATATGTTTTTTATTTTCAGGTTATTATTTACTACTGCTAATTGGCCTTGCTGTGGAAGCTCTTTGATTATAGCAACTCTAGGTATGTACGTACAGACTAGTATGTATATATATATATTAATACTATCACAGACTACTCTTTTGACTTTTGTATCAGTATTTATATACACATATACTAGTACCATACTTATATATATACATGTATATGTGTCGAAGACTAACGAACCCTTATTATAGCAATTCCTTGGTGTTAGATTTAAAAGCAATTGATTGAAGTCTACACCAACTTCCTTTTTCCTCCAAATAAACAATACCCGAAACCCTGAATACTTTTTAACAAGTGAGAGAGTATTAAGAGTGTGAAGATAAGAAATTGATTATGGGATAGAGTTTGCAGTCGACAAGGACAATGTCGATGACACTGTATGCGAAAAGTACAACATTAGCAAGGAGAAATGGACCCAATTTTGTCAAAGCCGCAGAGACCCTTCGTGGGAGGTAACTTTGTGATTTTCATTGTTTTCAACTTTAAATTCACTTATTATTATACATTGTAATGATAAGTTTCAATAATGTTGAATTTTTGCAAGATGTGCAAAAAAAGGCATAGGCCATCCAGAAACAAAACATTGCCCCTCACATGTTGTCTCGTGGGGGTTATGAATATCTAGAAAACAAGATAATGGAGGAGAAGAAAAAGAAAAAACTGAAGGAAGTTGCTCAATCCAGAAGCACTGACTCCGTGATTAATCGTCCATCTCCCATCAGACGACACGTAAAATGGAAGATGGTCCGCACAAAGAAAACTAGCCAAATGACATTTGAGGCAGCAAAGGAAATTGCTGACAAGATTGTAAGTCACTTTGAATTGTTAATTGTAATTATTTATCTTTATTATGTGATTGAGTAAACCAATAAATGTGTTCCTTACAAGATTCATTGGAGGAGCAGGCTTCATAGGGTTCCTTTGCTGCCCATGGACGTTAGGATGTACTGATTGCTATCATTGGGCAACCAAAACACCCTGATCATGTGCGTGCTGCTAGAGCCGGTGTAATGATCAAGCAATACTTTGGACTGGCTCCAAGGACCTCCCACACTTCCTCCATGGCTCCCGAAGACCTGGAGTAGCTGATGCAACAAATTAGGGACCAACTAGAGGAGTCGATCACAGAAAAAGTCACTCAACAACTAATGTTATCCTTCGGCCAGATGCAGTCCTAGTTTCAATCGCAGATGCAATCACAGAGCCTCGCATTGCCTCTTGAGCCTGAGGTTGGTCCTTCAACTGCTCGTGTTAGCACAAAGAAGAGTTGTGTTGATACCTCAGGCAACGATCAAGACACGGGTGACTCAGACAAATACGAGTTGTACGTTGAAGAAAATCCTCCCTGCTTGGTTGCCCTAGGAAGACTTTATGAGGGGTCCATGTTAGTTGTTATTCATAAGTTAGTTTGGTATTGGAAATTGGCAAAGAAATAGCACTGTACCTCTAATTTATGGTTCTTTTTGTAGGAATTGTACATATTTTTCTTTATTGTGTGATTTTATAGAGTAGAAACTCCATTTTTGTGACTTAATGTTGAATCCAACTCAGTTTTAGGTCAAAGAAAAGAAGGTTAAAGCAGCTGATGACTCGCTTAGTGAGGTAGATCTGCTTAGCGAGATGCATCAGCTTAGCGAGGCATCCAAATCACTTAACGGATGGGAAATCCTAGAAAAGGATAAGCCAGAGATCTGCATGCCAGCGTGCAGCCAGCCTGCTCGGCGAGGACGTTGTCTCTTCTTGCGCTCAGTGTGCCCATTCTCGCTAAGCGAAAATTCACTAACTCTCGCTTAGCGAGCCTTCAGAAGCTGAAGAGTCCAAGAGCCTTTAAAACAATGAGGTTGGCGGAGTTTCAAAGAGAGAGATGAGTTTTGAGCAATAAAGAGAGCTTAGTTCAGAAAAACTAAGAGAGTTAGGGTTTAGAGGCTGGAGGAGACATCCTCCATCATCTTCTTCCAATTTCTTTCACCAAAAATAGCTTCTTTATTGTAGTTTTGCAATTTTTCTAGTATTGGAAGGCTAAGCCTCTTTGTTGTGGAGTACTACTGAACAATCTTGATGTAATATTCTAACTATTTATTTAATGTTATTTTTATGTGTTCATTGCTTCTATCTATGCTTATTTTACATGCTTGTGGCTTGATCACCCATTTGTATGTGTAGTTAGGATTTTAGTATTCGAAAATGCTTTAAAACCTTAGCACTTAATAGAGCAAACTAGAAATTTGTATGTTTAGGAATGAAGTGTAGTGATCTAGTCCATTTTATGTTGTAGGCTTAGTGCAACTCTTTTAGAACAAGTTTGTTGAGGGATCAAGGGAAAAGTCTAAAGAGAGTTAGGCTCATTCATTTAAGGAATCATGGTTTGAGTAGTTTCTCAGCATAAGAACACTAAGATAACATTAAATAGAGAAAAACACATTTTATACATCAAGAGAAATTCAGTAGAACACTCCCCAACGCTCTTAACTTGATAGTTTTCACCTTTTATAACCTTAGATATTTTGTTTATGTTCAAATAGACTTTGTAGTACATAATTCACATTTTCCTTGTTTTTAATCCTTATAAGTGTTTACATACTGAATGTACATGGTCTAGGTGAAACAAATTCCCTAAGGATACGATACTCAGTCTTACCGTTTTATACTACTTGTGTGAATCGGTACACTTGCCGACACAGCTTAAAAGTTCACAACCGTTCACAACATTCATTTGCTCCATGACCAAGTCAAGGTTGGTGTTGAGGAGGTTAGAGATGTAGATGCTCCGATTCCTATGCCCACTAAAGAGGTTAAGTTAGAGGGGCAGACACATAACACCTTTCTTGCTTGGCCGAGACATCTTGTCAAACACTTATCATAATAGGTATGTTAGTTGGATTAAATGATTTTTTTTAATTAAAGTGTTCACTGTAATTAAATTATGTTACTTAACTGTGTTGGATAAATAAGAAGCTGTGGGACCGACAAAACCTATAGATAGGCCGAATCATGATGTCGATGATCCCCTATATCTTATGACATTGACCATCTCACAACTTTTTCTGAAGTCATTGCAGGTTATGTGGGATGCTACATTGTCTGTGGTGTATAATGACAACATCCCCTTGTGCATAAAGCATGAAGATCTATCTAAAATAACACACGATGGTTAATGTCTCAACATCTCTGTTATATAGTTGTGGATTCCGTAAGTTAGTTTACATTATTTTTTTCTACTTAACATATTGTTTTAAGTTCATACATAATTTACTCTATTTTAGCAACAATAGGCATATGACTGAGACAAGTATGCGAGCGGGGAATGCCGATGTGTATGGATTCCTCGAGCCACAATCCATACAAAGATCTAGGCAATCACAATTTGAATCAAAAAGTTATATTAAGAATTGGATGCAGAATTCAAGGAGGGATGTGTACCTAAGATCCTACCTGAATGGGTAAGTTAAACTAAACAAATGAATTTAATTAATATATAATAGTATAATAACTTATATTGTTTTCCATTGTAGTGCACATTGGCAAATGGTCGTCATTTTGCCTAAGAAAAATGTTGTCGTCTAGTTTTGTTCGTTGCATAATAGATCAAACAATTACCTCAAAGAAATAATTAACAGGTCAGTGTTTTTTTTCAATACATTTGCATTAGCATCAGTCAGGAACATCAATATTTTAATTGTACAATACACATCCATGTTTGTATTGAACAATGCTTTGAAAGGACTTGACGATACTCCACTATGTAAATTCAAGGCTGCTGCTAGGTGGATTGTTATTAAAGTAATTTATTTAAACAATTCTAGTTATATTTTAATATTGTGTACACTAATTTGTACTTAACATTGAATATCTACATTTCATAATTTATTTAGAGTAATAGACAAAAAGGAAACACTGAGTGTGGGTATTATGTCATGTACTGAATGTCAACTATAATCTTCGAAAGTTTCAAGAATAATTGGGAAACGATAATTGTTTAATTCAAACTAATTTCATTTTGTTATAATTGGTATTATATATTATTGATTTATGTTTTATCATGCATTATTTCAATGATGTTAGACCATTGGAATCAGAGAGATTGAAGGCGTTTGACATCCAGTGGGCAAAGTTTTATTTGAAAGTTAAAAATGAAACAATTAATTAGTGTTTAGACAATTTTCGAATTGTACTTTAGTTATTTTATATTTTTTACAATTCATGTATCATTAACATTAAATATTATTTTAATTCATGGTAATTAATAAATTAACCATGAAATTTCTGGTAAAAACTATTTCAAAATAGAATGAAAATGATATGTTGTGCCCTATTTTTTAAAATTTGCAAGTTAATTTAGGGGTTATTTAAAAAAAAGACACCATATTATAAAAAACCTAAAAAACAACATTAGTGTTTTACCAAAACTGATGTTGTATGTTATTTTAACGTTGGTTTTTCCAAAAACCGATGTTAAGATTCATCAACAACATCAATTTTGGTATATAAAAAAACCGACGTTGATGTTAATAAAACAACATCAGTTTTTTAAGAAAATCGATGTTGCTGTTAATAAAACAACATCAATTTTCTAAAAAAACCGATGTAGTTTTATTAACATCAACATTGGTTTTTTTTACCAAAACCGATGTTAATATACACATACAACATCGGTTTTAACTAAAAACTAATGTTGTCTGCATATATTAACATTGGTTTTAGAAAAAACCGATGTTGATATTAAGATATATAAATTTTTTTATAAGTCTTGTTATATTACATCGGTTATTTAAATAACCAATGTTGTAATTTTATATTAACACTGGTTTTGGAAAACCAATGTTTTTTATAATACTTTCAACATCGGTTAATAACCGATATTGAAAGTCCTGAATAACCGATGTTAAAACCCTATTTTTTAGTAATGCTAAGAGGATGATATCTCTAGAGGCTGGTAAAGCTACATGAAACCACCCTTGGGAGTTGTCACTAGATAACAAACTTTTTTTTTATCTTCCATTAGGTTCTTGATTTAGGGACTCGGAGCAAGCTCACCATGTTTGGTTTCCTTAATCGCATCATGCATCTCCTCATAACGTCATAGTGGACATATCATTCCTGTATCTACCATTTATCATATTCATGCATTGCATTTTGCATAAGGCATTACATTGTCATACATATTCGTTTAGCGTGTTTTTGTTCTGCCAATCACATACCTTCTGTGTCATTAGTCGCATGTTATGTTCACTCATGCATACTCCTACCATATAGTTGCTCATGCCTTGCGTTCTTTTCTTCGCCGTCAAAGTCACGATGAAGCGTGAAAGTCTATACTGCATTCTTAGTTGCATGTGTTGGGTACCATGATAATAACTACAAATAAACCATGTTGGGTTTATATATTTCGTTCTCCCAACGATGATCAAGAGTTGCATGAACATGTTGCCCAATGCATTATTAATAAGAAAATGTGGTCTTTCGGGCATCTTGTGTTAGTTTGATAAATATGTTTGTCATGCATAGCATAACCATGCCCTGATTCATTCATCATATCTCCTCCATGATAGGGTATTGAAGTATTGGTAATCAAAATTTATACTCTTGCGAACATGGGGTCGGACTAAGCGCGGTCTTTTAAGAGAAGGTTCTATCATGTTAAAGTAAAAAATCTAGAAGTAGCCAGCTTGGGAAAGCTGGGGCAGTGGATGGATCAAGTTCAACATCAGGCTTTTAGCAAGGTATATGGGAAGATCTAGTATCTGGCGATGATAGAAGTGTCAGTTGAAGCCATCGCATCTCTCACTCAATACTATGACCAATCTCTCAGATGCTTCACTTTTGGGGACTTTCAGTTAGCACCAACCATAGAGGAGTTCGAAGGGATCTTAGGATGCCCGATAGGAGGAAGGAAGCCATACCTCTTTTCTGGGTAATATCCTTCTATGGCGAGAATAGCAGGAGTGGTCAAGATCTCGGAATGAGAATTAGATTGAGTGAAGCTAAGTAGGAATGAAGTAGCGGGAAAACCAAGGAAGTGCTTGGAGAGAAGGTGGAAACTATGGCAAGCCAAGGAGAGTGGGTATCATTCATTGATGTATTAGCACTGCTAATGTTTGGGACAATACTATTTCTGAATATAGACGAGCTGGTGGATCTAGCAGCAATCGATGCTTTTCTTGCTTATCACCACAACAAGGAAAACCCAGTCATTGCTATTTTAGCATATGCGTATGATACATTCGACGTAAGATGCGAGAAGAGTAGTGCGAGAATTGTCTGTTGTACGCCTGCTCTTTATGTATGGTTGGTATCTCATGTCTTTAATCATGAAAGTATATTTGTCTATCCCCTACAAGGTTATCGCATGTGCTCAGGAAATGACAAGGCAAATTGGGAAGAACTCTTGGTAGGCACGATAGGAGCGTTCATTAGTTGGTTCCCATGGTGGAAAGAAGGAGGGGCAGGAGTGTTATGCTCATGTGAAGGATTTCCAAATGTCCCTTTGCTAGGAACGAGGGGTTGTATTAATTATAATCACGTGTTGGCTATAAGACAGTTAGGATACCTTATGAGAGGTGCGCCATCGGAGGAGACCATCGCACCTTTCATCGTGTGAGGTTTCAATGAAGCTAATACGAAGATGCTTCAGAGGATCCGTAAGGCATGGAATAAAATGGGAAAAAAAGATAAAGAACTTAAGGGAAGAAGCAATAGTGTCATAGGCGGCTATCATAAATGGTTGAAATCTAGGACGAAAAGGATAACTTGGCTCCAAAAGCTAAAGGGGCTGAATGGGGAAGAGGAAGAAGTGCCTGAGGAAAGTGAAGAGGTGCAAGCCTTGAAAGCTGAGCTTGAAAAGACAAAAGTATCAAAGAAGAGGATGAAGGTGGTAGTCACTAGAGTTAGGAAAGAATGTGATTAGCTGAAAGATATCATCATGACTGCGGCTGAAGCGCTAAAGCTGGAAACGAAAAAGGCCAGAAAGGAAGAGTGGAGCATAAACAAGTTCCAAGGGGCTTTGTTAAGCAATAGTAATGAGCTTAAACTTAGAAAGGTCCAGAGGAACAAATCAAGGATGGAGAGCATGATGTTAGAGGATAAGTTAAAGAGTTGTTAGAGGTTGAAGAAAAGTTTGACAGAGCAGTTGAGCAAGACGAAAAAGAATATGTTGATAATAATTGATCAATATAAAGGGAAGGTGAACCTAGCTGCTAGTCACGGGAAAATGCTGGAAGACAAACAGGCGAAGATGTCAGCCTTGTGGGTTGAAAGGGAAGCAAGAGAAGAGGTGATAGAGCTATTGCATAAAGAAGGCATAGGTTTGCTCTCACTTTGAATGAAAGTCAAGAGCTTCTGAAGTTGTTAGCCAGAGCCAAGGCAGTGACTAACACATACTCTGCTCCCAATGAAGTTCACAATCTACTCAATTATTGCCAACACATGGTTGAATTAATAACCCATATAATTAGGAATCACAGATGTGTCCATGTTTTATTTCTAGTTATTTTTTGGCTCTAACAAGATGAACAATGTTATTTTTAATGAAAATTGGATTTGATTCGACCCTATGTTCTACTGAATGTCCTGTGTAAAATTCATAATACTTCAGCAACTTATCATTGTCATGCATTCACATTTATTTAGTTGTTGCATTACCCATTGCATTCTTTCCTTAACAGTCATCATCGTCAAAACGTAATCACAGTAATAAAAAAGAACGAATGCACTTTACGACACCCTTACCGAACACATGCCAAGGCTAGAATCATGAGTGATATGGAGGAAGTCCAAGAATAAATAAAGGACGACATGGAAGCCATGAAAGACCAAATGACCACCATGATGGAGGCCATGATGAGTATAAGAAAACTGATAGAGGTCAATGCGATTGCAGTCGTTGCCACAAGTACCGCCATTGAGGTGGACCCGACTCACCCATCTAGTAGCAATCAAGTAAATCGTCCAATCCTGGATATGGTAGGTTAGGGAGGTGAAGCATTGGGAAGTATGGACGGCCCCCATTTTGTGCAGGCCCAGAGAAAGCATCCCTTTCCACCATATGGCTTGCCTCCCAACTATGCATAACCCAATGTTGCACACACACCCGATGAGAATGTCGATAACTCTACTCCCATACCCATTGAGAGCCAACATCCCCAATTTGGTCATGCACAAGTCCCTAAACCCATGGGGGAGACACATGAAGTACCCCAAGACCACACTCTGGTCGACTTCGAGCCTCACCTCGAATACGCCACTTAGGGGCAAGCATTTGGTAGCGTACCCTTGTCAAACACTTTGGGGGGCCCTCATTATCGCCCACGGCCTTTACATTTTGTAGTGGGAAGACTACCTCTTGACATGGTGGAAATGGTTTGATCATATAGAAGAAAGGCCGAGGACCACTAAAGAGGTAGAGACTATCCTTTTACTGACATGGCAGAGTTATGCCTAGTGCCCGACGTTGTCATACCTCTGAAGTTCAAGGTGCTAGATTTCGACAAGTACAAGGGGACTACTTGCCCCAAGAGTCACCTAAAGATGTACTGCCAGAAAATGGGAGCATACGCGAAGGATGAAAAACTCTTGATGCATTTTTTTTATAAGAGTTTGGTTGGGGTAGCTATCACTTGGTACACTAATCTAGAATCTTCCCGGGTCCATTCTTGGAAAGACCTAATGGCTGCCTTCGTCAGGCAATACCAGTACAATTCCACTATAGCCCCAAATAGAATGCAACTACAGAACATGTGCAAAAAGGAGCAGGAATCCTTCAACTAATATGCCCAGAGATGGAGGGATCTGGCGGCTTAAGTAGCGCCCCCAATGATGGAGAGGGAAATGATCACAATGATAATAGACACTTTACCTGTGTTCTACTACGAGAAGATGGTGGGATACATGCCCTCGAGTTTTGCAACTCTGATATTTGCAAGCGAAAGGATCAAAGTAGGCCTAAGAAGGGGCAAGTTTGATTATGCTGCTTCAATGAGTTTCGGCAATAGGAGGCCTGGGGCAGGTGGAGCAAAGAAAAAGGAAGGAGACACCCATGATGTGACCATAGTACCCACATGGCCAAGCTCCCCGCAAACCCCTCACAACCCTATGTATTAGTATCCCCCGTACCAATATAATTACTTAGCCAATATCGTATCTCCCCCTGCTTAATGCCCCTTCGACCAAGAATGTCCAATCAACTACAAAGACCTCCCCAACATCACCCACAAAATCCATTCCCTACATAGCCCCGACCGAGTGCAAATCCCAACTGTTGGATCAAGTGGCCTTGGAATAATTAAGATGGGGGGTTGAATTAATTATTACTGAACCTTTACTAATTAAAAATATACCCTTCTTAGGCTTTTACTATAATGTTAAGAAAGTAAAGAACAAAAATAGAAACTTAACCAACAGTAAAAGTGATAATTAAAGTGCACAACGGAAATTAAAGAGTGTAGAGAAGAAGAAGACAAACACAAGAGTTTTATACTGGTTCGGCAACAACCCGTGCCTACATCCAGTCCCCAAGCGACCTGTGGTCCTTGAGATTTCTTTTCAACCTTGTAAAATCCTTTACAAGCAAAGATCCACAAGGGATGTACCCTCCCTTGTTCTCTTTGTAACAACCAAGTGGATGTACCCTCCACTTGAACTGATCCACAAGAGATGTACCCTCTCTTGTTCTCAATTACAACAACCCAAGTAGATTGAAGTTACAACATGACATGATCGCAAAATCAAGAATAGAGGAGGAACACCTAGTCAATTTGCAAAAGTTGTTCGGGCGACAATGTAAATACAGGTTGAGACTGAATGCCACGAAGTGTACGTTCGGGGTAAAGTCTGGAAAGTTGCTCGGCTTTTTTGTTAGCTAGAGAGGAATAGAGGTGGATCTGGACAAGGTGAAAGTGATCCTCGAGATGCCCGAGCCATGTACAAAGAAGCAAGTCCGGGGTTTCTGGGGGAGGTTAAACTACATCGCAAGATTCATATCACAGTTAACCGCCACTTGTGAGCCCTTTTTCAGATTGTTGCATAAAAATCAGTCTGTCAAATGGGATGATGATTGCCAAGTAGCATTTGAAATAATTAAATAGTGCATGGGAGACCTCTTATTCTATACATGACAATGTTAGATGAGTCGATGGGATGTGTGCTAGGACAACACGACGAATCCAAAAAAAGGGAACGAGCCATCTATTACTTGAGCAAGAAATTCACAGCATGCGAGATGAACTACTCATTTCTAAAAAGGACATGTTGTGCCTTGGCGTGGGCAACTCACCGATTGAGGCAGTATATGTTGAGTTATACTACTTGGTTGGTGTCCAAAATGGATCCCTTCAAGTACATCTTTGAAAAGCCCGCTCTTACTGGAAGAATAGCTCGATGATAGTTTTTGTTGTCAGAATTCAATATCGTCTATGTCACTCAGAAGGCAATAAAAGGGAGCACCTTACATAAATGATTATCAGCCTATGCATCCAGAATTCCCTAATGAGGATATTATGGCCTTGTTTGAAGAGGAGGTTGAAGATGAACACATAGATAAGTGGGTTGTGTGGTTTGATGGTGCGTCTAATGCACTAGGTCATGGAATTGGGGCAGTGTTGGTTTCGTCGGACAAACAATGTTTGCCTTTCACGACTAGGTTGTGTTTCGACTGTACAAACAATATGGCGGAGTATGAGGCATACGGAGATTCAACGTTAGTAATTCATCAGTTGAAAGGTGAATGGGAGACCAAAGACCACAAGTTGGTTCCTTACTAGGCTTACATCAAGGAATTGATGGAACTCTTTGATGATATATCATTTCATCATATTCCTAGAGAGGAAAACCAAATGGCTAACACTCTTGCTACTCTATCACCCTCACGGAGATTTGCCATGCATCGACATCAAATGTCGTGTTGAGCCTGCACACTGTTGTTTGATAAAAGAAGAGGAGGATGGTAAACCTTAGTACTTTGATATCAAACGATACATTAAGGACAAGGAATACCCACCTGAGGCCTCTGACAATGACAAGAGGATGTTATGGAGGTTGGCAGCCAGTTTCCTCTTTAGTGGGAATGTCTTATATAAAAGAAACCATGATATGGTATTACTGTGATGTGTGAAGGCGAAGGAGGCCGAACAAATATTATTGGAGGTGCATGAGGGATCCTTTGGTACCCATGCCAATGGACATGCCATGGCCCGAAAGATTCTGAGGGCTGGATATTACTAGCTCACTACTGAGAATGATTGTTGTGTTCACGTGAGGAAATGCGAGACCTTTGCTGATAATTTTAATGCTCCAATTGTACCGTTGAATGTGTTGGCAGCACCGTGGCCGTTCTCAATGTAGGGCATAGACGTGATTGGGGATATTGAACCCAAGGCTTCAAATGGGCATCACTTCATCTTAGTCATCATTGATTACTTCACCAAATGGGTGGAAGCAGCCTCATATGCTAACGTGACTAGGAATATGGTGATTATATTCATTAAGAAGGAAATAATTTATAGATACGGGTTGCCTAGAAAGATCATCACCGATAATGCCACCAATTTGAACAACAAAATGATGAAGGAAATATGTAAGGATTTCAAAATCCAACACCATAATTCAACGCCTTATCGATCCAAGATGAATAGGGCAATTGAGGCTGCCAATAAAAACATCAAGAAGATCATTTAGAAAATGACAATGTCGTACAAGGATTGGCACGAGATGCTACCCTTCGCATTGCATGGTTATCAAACTTCTATGCGCAAACTATGAAGGACCATTTATGGTGAAGAAGGCTTTCTCAAGAGGAGCATTGTTGCTCATGAATATGGATGATGAAGAGCTACCTTTGCCTTTAATTCTAATCTCGTCAAGTGATACTATACATAATACTTGGGGCAATTTAAGAGCTCAACCAGGGCCTCCTGAGGACTCATTAGGATCCTCACGTCTTAGGCTATTGTTGTAACAATAATCGCAATGTTAATGAATATAGATTGATGATTTGTATCTCTCCCTCTAGTGTTGTATCCTTTGCACTTCTTTTTATTGTCGCTGGGCATGAATATACACTCTCACTTTTGCTCACTCACATGACCATCACTCCGGAGCCAATGGTCAAATCTGCCCGATCAAAAGTCGCTCATTTGGCACATTTAGTAGGGGTGCCATAAGCGTTGAGTAAAATTGAACAAAAAAAAAAAGAAAAGAAAAAACAAAAAGAGAAAACACAACACTTGGTTAATTGTTGCGTTAAATGAATGTTCAATAATAAACATGCATGCAACTGCATCTTATCATCTCTAAGTGTTTTGCAAAGGGAAAAATGAATGAAGAGTCATTTTGGGTTATGGACGGCACCACACCAACTTAGGTAAACCTAGGGACAAATGGGAAAGGCGACGCGAGCATTTCATAGCATTTTAAACATTTGCATGTTAACATTCTCTTTGTCAAGGCATTAGGATTTGCTCATGATCGAATTTTCTCATGATCGAAGAAAAGAGGAAGGATGAGATGGCAAAGCCTCGACTACAACCACACGTCCAGCTAAAGACGTTAAAGAAGCGCTCCTAGGAGGCAACCTAGTATCTCTAAACTTTGCTCTTTAATTTTAAGTTTTATGCTTTCCGTTACAAGTTGGTGTTGTTCATTTTTCTTTTTAAATTATCTCATGAATCTGCCTAGGATTTATACGTAATTATAAAGCTTATTAGAAAAATATAATAATAAAAAAAGAAATAAAAAACATTTTTTCTAAAAAAAAATTAATTTAAAATTAACTCACTTGGGCGAGGCATCTGCTCGCTTGGGTGAGTCAGGTCGGACATCAGCCTTAAATAAAGGGGTGAAATCTGATTTCGCCCCCATTTTCTCCAAATTTCAAACCTTCATCACTCAAAACCCGCAGGACCTCCATTGCGGCAGCAGCTTTGAGCCTTTTATGTGAACATTTACCTCAAATCTTTTGCATTCCTTTCATCTCATCCAAGTAAGGATCATCTTCAGCTCAAAATATCATTTTCTTCTTGTTACGTTTGATGATTTGTGCTTTCTTTTTAAGTAGAAATGCAATGCATATGATGGTTGTTTGGTTGTTTCTGTTTGTGTAAAAGTGTGTTGGTTTGAATTATAGGAGGTCACCCTTGTGCAATGCATTGTTTGGTTATGCTCAAATCCTCATTTTTGCATGCTTAAACGTGTGCACTTTCGGTGAAATGCCACAATGGTTGGACTACATTCTATTCGAGGCTTTGAAGGATTTAACCTGTCTAGTCATGTAATTAGGTGTGGTATCAAACCCAAATTGATAGTTGGATTTAGGAAGGAGAAGAAAAACAAGATAATGAAATAAAATGAACAACACCCCCATTTTCTTGTGAAATCAGGGCACTTAGTTGGATTTGGGTTTTGTTTAATTTTTGTGTTTTTGGGAGTAAACGTGCATAGAGTAGCTTTTAGTAAAAAATAATAAATAATAGAAAAAATGAAATAAAATAAAATGAAAAAAGAGGGGAAAGAGAAGAAAAACAAGATAATGAAATAAAATAAAAAGGAAATGGGAGAATAGAAAAAACCCAATGGCTAACTCGTCTCTGAAAATAGTTTTTGCTAAGATATTTGTGTTTGTTTGGCTATTGTTTTTTTGTTGTTTCACAAATGGCCCCGAGGAAACGTGCTGCTAAGAGAGCTAGGAAGGCCACTGCAAGGGAAGGATCCAGTGCAGCCCCACAAGCAAAAATTGAGTTTGATAGGCACCGCTTCCGATGTGAGGAGCATCAACGTCATTTTCAAGTGATTGAAGATTGGTTTTTTCTCAAAGAAAAAGGGTCCAACTAGTGGAGGGAGAGTATGCAAAATTCCAAGCTGAAGTTGCCAGGAAGCATTGGATGCAACTGACAGAGCCTATGGCGAAGTATGATCCTGAAGTAGTCATGGAGATTTACACAATTGCCTAGCCCACTGAAGAAGGATTCATGGACAAGCGATCCTGAGTGCGGGGCCAATGGATCCCGTATGACACAGATTCTATCAACCAATTCTTGGGGCATCCATTGATCTTAGAAGAGGGACAGTGATGCAAATACACTAAGAGAAGAAGTCAATTTTTAGGTTTTGATGAAGAGGCCATAGGTCAGCTACTTTGCTCCCCGGGACATGATTTTGCACGGAGCGTAGCAGGGAGGCGGGTGCGGATCATGCGCACTAGCATGACCATTCTAACTCAAATCTGGATGGCACTCCTGCTCAGTAACATCCTTCCCAATGGCCATAACTCTGATCTCATGCTACCCAAATGTCATTTGGTCTACAACATCATGACCTAGATCAGTGTTCATGTGGCACAACTTATCTCAGATGCCATCCACCAGTTTATAGGTATTGCACCTCTGAGACACCCAGTGGACCCAGCGAAGTCCAATACGACACTAGGGTTTTCGGCATTGATTACAGGTCTCTGCCAATTCTACGGAGTACCGGTCGCCCCGACAAAGCTCATCCGACCTCCTATTAACAGGACATTCATTGAGCAATATTGCATGTCGAGGCAGGTACAACAGCCGGGGCAAGACCAGCAGCAGTAGCCAGCCGCAAACACACCACCACCGCCTCTACATCAGCCACCAACTTTAGAGTCCATCTTAGCTCACATGCAGAGGATAGAGCTCCAGGTGCATGCATACATGCAACATTTGGCTGATAAGCAAGCAACAACCCATAGGGGGCATATGTAGTTAAACGACGTTGATGGGAAATGAGAGGAAGCACTTGTAAACTTGATGGTAAGCACTTGTGAGGAGCATCAACGTCATTTTCAAGTGCTCTGATATGCACATTACCCTTGATTTGATGGGAAATGACTTGCAAAATTAATTTATGGCATGTTTGTGGGTAGAATTGAGAGGAAGCACTTGCTTGTGTGAGATTTTATACACCTTTGATTGATTTTCCTCTATTTAATTGAATATGGTGTTTATTCTAATGTTTCTTTAGAAATGAAATGAAACATGTCTTAATCTCATCCTTGGTTATGATAAATTCTATCTTTGTGCTTTCATTCCTCATTTGTCACATTATTTTTTGGAAAATGTGTGTTTTGATTGATTTTGGGGTTTGATTTCTTTACCAAGCGTGTATGCATTCAGTGGAAGTTTTCAAAGACTTCAATGTCTTCAGTCTTTTACATTTTGAAGACTTCAATGTCTTTAGTCTTTACATTTCCAAAGACTTCAATTTCTTCAGTCTTTTACATTTCCAAAGACTTCAATGTCTTCAATCTTTTACATTTTCGAAGACTTCAATGTCTTCAGTCTTTTACATTTCCAAAGACTTCAATGTCTTCAGTCTTTTGCATTTTTAAAGACTTCAATATCTTCAGTTTTTTATATTGCCAAAGACTTCAATGCCTTTAGTCTTTTACATTTTCAAAGAATTCAATGTCTTTAGTCTTTTACATTTTCAAAGACTTTAAACATCTTTGGTCTTTTACATTTCAACGAGACTTCAATGTCTTTAGTCTTTTACATTTTTACGAGACTTCAATGTCTTTAGTCTTTTACATTTTTACAAGACTTCAATGTCTTTAGTCTTTTACATTTTACAAAACTTCAATATCTTCAGTCTTTTACATTTGTACAAGACTTCAGTGTCTTCAGTCTTTTACATTTTACAAGACTTCAATGTCTTCAATCTTTTACATTTACAAGACTTCAGTGTCTTTAGTCTTCTACATTTTCAAAGACTTCAATGTCTTTAGTCTTTTACATTCTTTACAAGACTTCAATGTCTTTAGTCTTTTACATTCTTTACAAGACTCCAATGTCTTCAGTCTTTCACATTTTCAAAGACTTCAATATTTTCTGTCTTTTACATTTACAATACAACAATGTCTTCAGTCTTTTACAAAGACCTCAATATCTCCAGTTTTATGTTTTGCAAGACTACGCCGTCTTTTGCTTGATGCTTTCTATACTTCAATGTTAATGTCCTTTTGCTTTTTTGGTTCCACTTCCTCTATTTCCTTTGGCATCCAGTTTCAAATAGCAAGATCGCTCAGGTGAAATTAGTGTCCTTATCTTTATTTATCTTTCCATTTTCAATAAAAGATAAGTAAACAGGGACAACTATTAGACCATAATTTCGTCCGAGGAATATTGTTCGATATGATATTTTGATTCTTGCTAGTCAAATTATGATATTTGGCGCCGATTACAATGCCAAGCAAGGAATCACTCAGTGTTTTGATCAAGAAAACAAAAGAATACCAAGGAAGGGGGAAAAGGGTCTTTTTTGGATTTTTCTAGACCCTAGCTCACCCAGACTAGCATCTGGTTCGCTTGGGCCATGAAATGGTTTTGTACCTAAGCAACCAGCTCGACTGGGCAAGCTTCCCCTGCCCCAAAATGGCTTTTTTCCTATATATAGCCGTGCTGGGGGAGGGGTTTAAGGGTTTAGAAGTTGGAAAAAGAAAGAGAAAGAAGAGGAAGAAGGAAGAAAAGCAAAGCCGAGGCACTACTGAATCACAATCATGATCATTCCCTACATCATTTTCTTGTTCTGTGTCTCTCATGCAACAATTGGTTATTTTTTTTCTTCTCTTCAAGAGTTGAATATAATCTATGTACCCTTAGGAGTCCCCTCTGTTATATGCATATTCATCTTCTCCATTTATCATTGGTGATCTCATTTTCATTTGTAAAGTTTAATTCTAACCGATCACTAGTGCCGTAAAATTGTCTTTAAAAAGATTGAAAGTTAATAAAAAAAACCAAAATAAAAACCAACTCATAACTAAACTTCTCTCCATCAAATATCACTTGAGATCGTTTTAAGGTCCAACATCTTAACGACCTTCTTGTTTGTAATTAAAATAAATCTTTCAAAAGCATAAAACCAACTCAACACATAAACTTTCTCACTTTAAAGAACTATGTAGGTCTGAATTCCTCATCGCACCTAAGGATATGTAGGAGCAAGGGCAGCCCCCTTGTCGACCCCCCAAAAAAAAAGAAATATAAAAAAGGGAAAAATAAATAATTTTAATGTCATGTTGTGCACACTCGATTAAAGGTTGTCGCCCCTTGTGGCAAGCGCGTGGGGTGCTAATACCTTCCCTATGCGTAAACAACTTCTGAACTCTTATTTTCAAAATTTGTAGACCTTTTTTTGGTTTTTTCAAATGTTTTCCTTAAATAAACGTTTGTGGCAACTCCCATACGTTTTCCTTTTGGAAGACGCGCCTTTTGCTTTTCGCCCGCACACACGTCGTAGGGTAGGCTACGACACTATCATATGCAATAAAAGGTAAAAATAATGAAATTTTACCTTAAATATAAAAGATTAAAAAGTAAATCTAATAAACATTCAAGGATAAAAAGGGAATAAATATAAAAAGATAGAAGCCAATGCTTTTTTTTTTAAAAAAAAAACATAACTTCAACTATCATCTCAAAAATACTAAATGCTACTAAAAAAAGTTCATTTAGCAAACAATTAAACAAGTTTTTGAATTAGTAAAAAAAAAATTTTAAAGCTAGTTGAATGTCTTGCAAAACACACTCATAAGCTAGGAGCTAAAAAGCTAGAAACTAGTTGAAAGCTCGTAAGATAGTTGATTTAGTTGAAAGTGTTTGGTAAGACTAGTTGATAAATGTCAAATGAAGTAAAATGACATATTTAATTTTTTTTAATATTTGAATTTTATTTCTAGTAATTACTTATCATATCTTAAAAACTAGGGCATATTTTTCCTTTTATGAATTGAATCGAAAAAATAAATATCATGCAAAGAATTGAATTAGGTCATACAATTAAAAGAAACCTAAAAATAATACAACAAATAATTAGAAAGTTAATATGATTCAAAGAAGGTCTAACATTAAGGAACAATGTAACAATGACAAATGAAAAGTTGATTGTCATGCATGTTATGCGCATGTAAGAATATAAAATTAGATTGAAAATTTTTTCTAGACAACAAGAAAAAATATGAGTTTTAAATTGAAAAAAAAATGGAATTTTAAATAAAATAATAAGGATAAAATTAGAAAAAAAACTAATAACTTATAAGATAGTTTATTTTCTATAAACTATTTAAAATAATTTATGAAAATAAGCTAGTTGTACACAAGATAATATTTTTCTCAAAGTAGCATATACTATAAATAATAACAAATTTCATATCTCTAAAATGATCAAAAACATTTAATTTATATCACATAATAACATGTTGCTTTAATTATTAATTTGAAACGAAGTACCTTTGGTTAGTAGGTGAGCATTGAAACTTTGGATAGGGCACTTAGATATATTAAGAGATCTAAGATTTAAGATATTATCAGAAGACTATTTCGTCAAAAAGTTGTTCTTGATCGATGAAGATTTTAGAGAGATTTTACCAGTATTTTCAAATGTGAATAAAGTTGAATTGTAATGACAATTGTGAATTCTTCTAGATTGTGGAAGTACTTTTATTCAATGCTTCAACTATTCAGCTAACACAAGACATGTTCTTGTATGGTGGTTCCACTACTAAAAAAAAGGTTTTTTACGAAGCGCATTTAAAGGCGGTTATCCAACCACCATTGTCATTGGAGTAGCGGTGGTATTTTTTTAAATAATTAAAAAATTTTAAGGGTGTTGCTAGGTGCACCCAATAGTATTGCTGGTGCACCCAGTATTGTTGATTAATGCCCAAAATGCCCGTAGCTTATTGTTCCTTTTCAAGTTGCTTTTTTTGGCTGAGTGGTGATCTGTAAGCAGATTTTTCACATACAGATCAACTTGATCCATATAAATTATACCGATGAAGTTGATCCGTAAGTATGAAGTTCATCCGTATAAAGGATACGGATGAAGTTCATCTGTATAAACCATACGGATGAACTTCATCCATATTGGTTTTTTGGTTTTCTTTTAATTCCTTAAAGTTTTATTTTTTTAGTTATTAATATGTTAAATTACTCATTTGTGCATTATAATTTTTTTACTATTACAAAATTTAATATATATTAAATTTTGTAATAGTAAATATTTTTTATTTATAAAATATATACGGATTAAATAATTCGTATGAGTTATATCAAAATTAATTGTCACAAAATTTATTATTTAAATTTACATGCGCATTAAATATACATTAGAAATTTTAGTGTTATGTATAGCAACATTATTTATTTTATAATGTAATTGGCTCAATAGCTCAGTTGGTTAAAGCGTTGTGCTAATAACCTGAAAGTCACAGGTTCAATTCTTGCTTGGGCCATTAATTTTAAATTAATTCGTCACAAATATTTTTCAAAAAAATTAAAATAAAACTTGAGTTGGGCTTATAAGGATCATCTTCATCCGAAAGGGGAAAATTAGAAATCGTAATTGGGTTTTTATTTTTCTCGGTTTTACGCTATCTTGAAGTCTGTTCCTCTCCTCTCCTCATGTCCATTCATCTCTTCGCATAATTTTTTTTTCAATTTTTCATTGGTTGTCCCTCGCGTCCTTTCCTCTCCTCTCATCCTCACATACCTCAACCCAAACCCATTCCCATCCCCACCCTTTTCTCCTCCGTCAATGTTTCACTATGCTTCATATTTTTGCCAAGACGTCGGCAAGGGTGAGGGTTCCGATGACGTTGGTTCAGATGCTCTAGACTTTGAGGGACTCACACCAGTCGATGTTAGGACGGCCCATGACACCGGTGGTGTTGAAGACATGAGTGGGCTTGAGAGGGAGGTGCCGTTTTGGAGGCGGCCAGAGCTGTATTGGAAGGGGATGTCCTGGGCACGACAGAGGGTGTCGAGGAGGCCGCCAATCCAGCCCATGTGGCCGTAGATGAGGAAGTTGAGGGGATGAGACATAGAGGCGCCGTTGGCTGGGAAGTCCAACAGAATAGTGTGATGCCAGGTTTTTCGGGTTTTATGGCTGGCCATGTGGTTCAACAGCCTAAATATAGTTTAGTACAAGACTGCATATTTTTCATTTTACCTTCCAGTAAGTATTAATTCTTGTACATTTTTTTTTCGTATAGCCTCCCTAACTTTTGGTTTCTTCTTTGTCCCTTTTCCTAGAGATACTAATGTCAAATGGTTATTTAGGCACACTATAATTTGTTATTCAGTTTGAAATTGCATTGTTACCTTTATCCACCACTCTCTCTTTTTGTAAAGAACATGCTTCTAATGAGTCTTCTCTTAAAAGAAGTTATTTCTTTTTTATTTTGTATTTGATTCATTTTCAAGTCTTTTCACACTAGAATACACTATCTGTTACTTATCTTCATATATATCTCCTCCTTACATAGGTTGCATGTGCATTGCTTATGGCGGGTGAGGATCTAGACAAAAATGTTGATGTAAAGAACATTCTTGTTGAGATGGGAACATACTTTCAAGTACAGGTAATACTTTGTTATAGGTTTGACCTTTTGGCTTTCTTTAGAGATCATTTAGACTCTAAAATGTTATATGTCTATATATTGCCCTTATCAGCTTGAAATATTTTTTAATTACTGTATTATAACCTATCTTTTTTTCTCTTTCCTTTTCCCCTCTCATTTTAGGATGATTATTAGGATTGCTTTGGTGATCCTCAAACAATTGGAAAGGTAAGCATTCTGGATAATGGATTTGGAAACATCAATTTCTCTTTAATCTCATTCTTGTCATCCATGGGACCAGATAGGTACAGATATTGAAGATTTCAAGTGCTCTTGGTTAATTGTGAAAGCCTTCGAACTTAGTAATGAACAACAAAAGAAAGTTCTACAAGTAAGTGAGCATCTTATTATTTCCTGTTTCTTTCCTTATTTTCTGCCATGATTAGATTGCAATAAGTCACTATTTTTTTGTGGTTTGCAGGAGAACTATGGTAAGCCAGATCCAGAAAATGTTGCTAAAGTAAAGGCCCTATACAATGAGCTTAATCTTCAGGTTTGAACTTCATTTGTATATAGCTCTAATAATTATAATTTTTTGGGAAAAGTTACTACTAACATGCATCTTTGGAATATCAACGTATTAAAATGACCTATTAGCCAAAACAATAAGGAAAACAGAATTAAGATGCCAAAAAAATAATAGCATTTCCACACATTTTGCAAGAAAGTAATGCAAATGAAGTTGCAAAAATTTCTGCACATCATGATAGATGCTGATTTTCTTTGGATTATTCACTCTCAATCCGAATGAATAGGGTGTATTTGAGGAGTACGAGAGTGGGAGCTATGTGAAGCTTGTATCCTCCATTGAAGCTCATCCTAGCAAAGCAGTTCAAGTTGTATTGAAGTCCTTTTTGGCTAAAATTTACAAGAGGCAGAAGTAGAGTCAACTTAAGGCGAGGACCAAAATTGTTGACCATGCAATAGAAACTAGAGTTCTGATTTCTATCTAGTATCTAGAGCAGTATCATGTTCTGTGGCTTGCAATTTTTTAAAAATTGATGTTCTTATTTGACAATCCTTTATTTGATGCAGAAAATCCATTATTTGATAATGATCTTTCCTCATTTTTTTTCTCATTTCTACTACTATTCTTTATATCCATAATAATCAGGTGCTTTTTCATCAGGTTTATTAATAACTTGAACCCTTTCCTTCTTTGTTTTTCATTTATAATGCATCTAATCTAAAATTTACATCTTTACCTCCAATGAATTTTGATAGTGCCTTCAAGTTATAGATATGTTTGACATATTGTTCGATTGGTCCAAAGCTTCCAAATGGTAACTAAACTTATCAAAGCTTGCTTCATGTTGTTGGACAATCATGCATGTCAAGTTTATGTAACCCTTTTGTTTTTGCTTTGGCTTTGCTGGTTTGCAGTAAGAAGGTGATCAAATGAGTTCGGTGCCGGCTCAGGCTACTCAAGAACAAGAGGCATGCAATAGCAAGGCAACTGAGAAAGGACTTGGTTGAGCTAATACAAAGTGGCCATGAAGAAATTGCATTTAATCAGGTTTGTTAGTTAATGCTACATACTCATTTGTTAACCACTCCTTGCATAAGTATATTCCTTCATGTTATGTTTTTGTTTCAAATAAGAGCTCATTGATTTTAATTAGACATCTTTTTTTCTTTTATTGAACGTGATGGTATTATGTGGAAATACTGCAAGTTTCCTATATTTTTACTCATAGAAAGTGGCTCAAAGACTCTTCAAAAGGTATTGCTTGGAATTTTCATGTTCTTATACTTGCAAAATACTAGTGATGATTCATTGTAGTCAGTCAGTTAATTGATCCATACAACCAACTTCACCTAGTAAATAAATAAAGGCTTCTTGTTTATATATATATATATATATATATATATATATAGGGAGAGAGAGAGGTAACAGATGAGGCAAGTCATGTAGTGCAAGTTCTATCCTTAGAAGTATGAACATTTCTAAGATTGTAGATTCGTGTATAATAACAGATGAGGCAAGTCAAGCAGATGGAAGTGTTAATATTGTAGACGATCCCTTATTGGAGGCTGCTATCAAACAATCTAGGGAGGAAGAAAAGGAAATTCTCATTGCTAAAGCTACTACTGAAGATTCATGAGAAATGCTACAAGATAGTAATCAGTAGATCCAGTATGGCTTCTGATCAATCTATGATAGAGAGCATTGTCTCGGCCCATCATGGATTGTAAACAATTCATGATATGATGCAAATAACAAACATAGAAATGCTAAAGATATGGTCAATACTTATTTCAAAGGCTGAAAAGGTACTTGTTAGATTTATTTCAGTAGTTATCATGATCTTAGTGAAGATTGATTCTAACCTATAATAAGTGCTTGTTTTAAAATGTAGTCATATTTCATTGATCACTATGAGCTGATGTCGACATACATGTTTTGCTTCTTCATTTTTGCATCACAATTTATAGTTGTTTTTCCTTCTTCTATCCTATAAATACACTCTCTAACACACTATTTTGAGCACACTTTCTTCTATTGGTTGAAATTCTTATTAAAAATCACTAATTTTTGTGAGCCTCATACACTATTGCTTTTCTTTTGTTTTAAATATATAAATTTTACCCTTTTGAAAATCAATGTTGATGCACCAATATATAAGTTGATATGACTAGGTTTGTACATGTGGAAGTTAACTCATTCTCTTGTTAACCAATCACAACTAGAAAATATGTTTTTTACATCGGTTATTTATGACTTTCAACATCGGTTATTAACCGATGTTGAAAGTATTATCCTTAATATCGGTTTTAAAAAACCGATGTTAACGTAAAAATGACAACATCGATTATTTAAATAACTGATGTTATATAATAAGAATTACCCAAAAAAAAGGTATCAATGTTCATAACAACGTTGACAATTAACATCAGTTTTATACAAAAACTAATGTTAACTGCTAACGTTAACATAAGTTTTTGTAGAAAACCGGTGTTAACTTCCAAAACGTTAACATCGGTTTTACTCAAAAATTGATGTTAACTTATACGTTACCATTAGTTTGTGTAAAAAATCGATGTTAACGTCCAAAACCTTAACATCGGTTTTTGTTAAAAATCGATGTTAACTGACAACATTAACATCAACCGATGTTGTTATTAGGAATTTATTTTAATACACTGTCTGTGTTTTCAATAAACCCAAAAATTAACCTACAAATTTGAAATCAGACCACACATCACAACATATATCATTTGCATTCTGTTTTGAAACAGTTTTTAGCAGAAAGCTAGCTAGTAAACTATCAATAGTAAAAAATCAATTGATAACTATCAATAAAGAATATTCAATGTTAAAAGGAAACATCAATTGTAAAAAATATAAAGCAAGCTAGTAAACTAATTAAGTAAACTAAAATTACAAAGTTCCCTAACATCCTAAGTTTGATTTCTAACTTTGAGATAATACTTTGCCCACTGGATGTGAAGTGCCTTCAATCTCTCTACTTCCAATGGTCTAACATCATTAAAATACTGCATCATAAAATAAAACATAAGTTAATAATATAATACCAATCATAACAAAATCAAATTTGTTTGAAATAAACAATTACCGTTTCCCAATTATTCTTGAAACTTCCAAAGATTATAGTTGACATCCATTGCATCATGTAATAGGAGATGTGTCGGCCAAGCAAGGAAGGTGTTAAGTGTCTGCCCCACTAACTTAACCTCTTTAGTGGGTACAGGAATGGGAGCATCTGCATCTCTAACCTCCTCAACACCGACCTTCACTTGATCATGCAACAAAGGGATGGTGTGAACGGTTGTCGATCCCTCATAAACTTTTCCTAGGGAAACCAAGCGGGGAGGATTTTCTTCCCTGTACAACTCGTATTTGTCTGAGTCACCCGTGTCTGGATCATTCCCTGAGGGGTCAACACAACTCTTCCTTGTGCTGACACGAGTAGTTGAAGGACCAACCTCAGGCTCTAGAGGCAGTGCAAGTCCCTGTTATTGCATTTGTGACTAAAACTGGGACTGCATCTAGCTGAAGGATAGTATCAACTGTCGAGTCACTTTTTCTGTGATCGACTCCTCCAGCTGGTCCCTGATTTGTTGCGTCAGCTGCTCTAGTTCTTCAGGAAGCAGGGAGGAGGAAGTGCGGGAGGTCCGTGGAGCCGGTCCAAAGTATTGCTTGATTGTCACACCGGCTCTAACAGCACGCACACGACCAAGGTGTTCTGGTCACTGAATGGCAACAGTCAAGACATTCAGACGTCCATGGGGGACAAAGGAACCCTGTGACGCCTGCTCCTCTAATGAATCCTGTACAAAACACATTTATTTGTTTACTCAATCACACAATAAACATAAATAATTACAATTATTAATTGAAATTGACTTACAATCTTCTTAGCAATTTCATTTGCTGCCTTAGACGTCATCTGGCTAGTTTTCTTGGTGCGGGCCATCTTCCACTTCACGTGTCGTCTGATGGTAGATGGAGGATCAATCACGGTCTCAATGCTTCTGGATTGAGCAGCTTCCTCCAATTTTTTCTTTGTCTTCTCAGCCATCAGCTTCTTTTCTAAATATTCATAACCCCACGAGACAACACGTGGGGGGCAGTGTTTTGCTTCTGGATGGCCTGTGCCTTTTTCCGCACATCCTACAAAAATTGAACATTAATGAAACTCATGATTAGAATGTATTATAATAAGTGAATTTAAACTTGAAAACAATGAAAATGACAAAGTACATACCTCCCATGAGGGATATCTCCGGCTCTGACAAAATTGGGCCTATTTCTCCTTGCTAACGCCGTATTTTTCGCATACAATGTCATCGACACTGTCCTTGTCGGCTGCAAGTGCCCATTTTGATGTCAAATCATACTTAAACTGTCTCCACCGCTCCCCCACAGTTTGAAGTATTTTCTTTTTTGTCCTAACGTCAGATGCTTCAGGGATATCAAATTCAACCTGACAAACAAAAAATTAGGTTTTATTGTTAGTAAATTAAAAAATTTGGCTAATAAAAAAATGCAAGATGAAAACTAAAATACCTAAATATCCTCCCATATTAAATCCTTCTGAGCAGCAGGGACTTGATTCCAATTCTCGTATGTCATGTCGACCTTATCACGAGCGACAATCCCTAAATATGTTCTTAATTTCTTCTCGTGGGGACCGTCAGCCTTCTCGATCACAGGATCGAGATGGACCACCGGTCTGTCTGCCCCAGCTGGTCTAGTCGCCAAGGATCTTAGCCGTGTGGCTTTTCTTGTCTACTTCAAGGTAGACGATGAGTGTGATGCTACTTCAGTAGGAGGAGGAGAGCTGGGTGGAGTAGTCATCCACTTGCAAAGAAAAAACTTTAGTTAATTAACACTATCAAAAAATTGAATCAGTTATGTAAATGATTGGACTACAATGAAATACATAATAAGAAAATTACATTAGACGATGTTAATTAATTCTCCTTCATCATGATCATTACGATTAGCATGAACGTCATCAGCTTCTTCTTCTCCGACGATGTTAGGCGACATTTGTATGGACAAAGGACTAACATAAGTATCAATGTATGAATCATCATCTTCTACATTAACACCAATTGTTTTCCCGTGTAGAACCACTGACCACCTTTCATCACAAGGGTTTTGAACATAAAATACATGTTTAGCTTGTTCTGCCATGATGAAAGGGTCATTCTGGTAAGCTGGTTTCTTTAGATCTAGCAACGTAAATCCTACATCATCGGTCTGCACGCCGGTATTGTTGTCAATCCATTTACATTTGAAAACACAAACAGTAAATTTGACATAGTTAAGCTCCCAAATTTTTTCAATGAACCCAAAGTAAGGGATGGAAGCTACACAGGGATTGTCATCATGTACACTGGTGAAGTGTTGAGATTCAGCCCTTAGAGTGACCCCACTGTTTTGCATTGTACTTTTCTCGTCTTGTGCTTTTGTATAAAAGGAATACTTGTTTATGTCGTATCCTTGCCAAGTTATAACATTTCTTTTAGGCCCATCTACTAACTTTCTTAATGTTTTAGAAACATTTTCATCAGCAAAGATTGTATCTTTAAACCAATCAAGGAAAGTCTTGTTATGCTTTTTCAAGACCTAGTTCTTTGACATTTTTGGATTACCTTCTTTGACTAAACCTTCATGTTGAAGTATGTATGACAAAACTTCATTACTCTTATTCAACACATACAAGTGAGCTTGTAACAAATCTTCTACACTTGGAGTGATAACATGCAGTCCTCTTGAACCCTTACTACCCACTCTGTCATCATACCGAGACTCGAGAAGCCCAACAGGTTTATCCTTTTCAAAGTACTCTGAACAAAATTCAATGACTTCTTCTGCAATGTACCTTTCAACAATAGGTGCTTCTAGACGATGTAGATTCTTCGTATACCCTTTTAAGATCTTCATGTATCGCTCAACCGGGTACATCCATCGCAAAAAAATAGGACCACAACATTTGACTTCTCTGACCAAATGAACAATTAAGTGAACCATGATGTCAAAGAAAGCAGGAGGAAAATACATCTCCAACTGGCACAGTATAATAGTAGCCTCGTTTTCCTGCTCATCTAACTTCACAGGATCAACGACTTTGCTACATATGGCATTGAAGAAAAAATACAGGCGAGTTATGGCTATGGCTAACAATTGTTGCATCAAGATGTGACAATCGTGAGACTTTAACCCTACCAACTTAAGATCCTTCAACTGCACAAGGCTTTTAATATTTGAAGAGTATCCTTGTGGGACTTTGACCTGGCACAGACACTGATAAAAACTAATCTTCTCCTTTCTGGAAAAAGTATGTCAAGCTGGAGGCAAGTATATTTTTTTACCATCAGACCTTGGATGCAGCTGCAATCGTATACCCATCTCAGCTAGATCTTGACGGGTATTCAAACCATCTTTCGTCTTGCCTTGAATATTAAGGAGCGTCCCAATGACACTATCACATACATTTTTCTCCACATTCATAACATCAATACAATGTCTAATATCTAGATTAGACCAGTACAAAAGAGCAAAGAAAATTGACCTCTTCTTCCATATGCAAGTCTTACTTTTTTCCTTCTTTTGGGTCTTTCCAAATATAGTATTCAGGTGTTGAACCCACTGGAAGACCTTCTAGCTAGTCAACAATATCGACGCAGTTTTGTGCTCTTGACTTCCATTAAATATTTTTTTCAATCGCCTGTAAGGATGATGAGGTTTTAGAAAACACTAATGCCTAGTGTAGACTATTTTTCTACCATGTTTCAGTTGTATGTAGCTTATGTCTTCTTCACAGATGGGGCATCTATGATGACCCTTAACACTATAACCACTCAAATTCCCATATGCTAGAAAGTCATTAATGGCACAAAAAAGCATTGCACGCATTTGAAAAGTCTCATTTCGAAATGCATCAAACACTAAAACCCCCTTGTCCCACAACTTTGTCAAGTCTTCAATCAACGGACTTAGGTAAACATCAATGTGATTTCCTGGCTGTCTTGGGCCAGATATCGTCATAGACAACATCATGTATTTTCACTTCATGCACACCAAAGGAGGCAAATTATAAATTACTAGTAGAACTGGCCATGAAATGTGTTGAGTGCTTAAATTGCCATATGGATTCATTCCATGACTGGCTAGTCCAAGCCTAAGATTTCTTGCCTCTTTGCCGAAATCCGAAAACAAACGATCTATCTTCTTCCACTGGGAGCAATCAGCAGGATGACAGACCATTTCATCGCAGTTTCTCCCAATTGTATGCCATGTAAGGTCTTTAGCATTATCTCCATTAGCAAAAAGATGCTTAAACCTTGGAACGATCGGCAGATACCACAACACCTTCGCTGGGGGGCATGTGCTTGTTGAAAAGACTCTTGTCCAAGGTCACAAATCATATCCTCCAAGCGATCTCCCATTTCTACATCAAACGATTCAGATTAGGACTCACTCTACATGTTTGTCAATTCACCATGCCATATCCACGTGGTGTAATTCTTCTTAATCCCATCATACAATAGATGCTCTCATATGTCGTCTAGTATTTGTCGTCTTCCGTTCAAACAATTGATGCAAGGACAATAATATTTTTCGTCCTCATCCAGTCGACTTCTTTCGGAAGCAAATTGCAAGAACTCTTCGATGCCTTCCTCATATGCAGGGCTCATGCGACTTTCATTCATCCAACTTCGATCCATCTAAATAATAACTCCGTGATACTCACAAAGTTATTCGATGCATGGAAATCTCACTTTTTTATTATAGGTGTGGCCCTATCCCATTCAGGAAGACCTTTTTTTATGGTAGCTTCATACGTCAATGTTAATTCTATTTTGTTAAATTTGACAAAATTTCGGTAGTATTTCGCATAGGTCTCCAAGTACACGACATGAAATCGGTGAAATTAATTTCCCGATAATCAAGTATGCACTCAGAGAACAACTAGAAATGCATTGTACCGAAATTTCATCAAATTAAACAAAATAATGTTAACCTTAATGCATAAATCTACCATAAAAATACCAGTCTTCCCAAACTGTCCAAATGGACAATTCAAGATTAAATACAATGATTAATGCAAACTGTCCGCAAGAATCATTGCATTCAGTCTCAAACGGGAATCTAAGGTCCACTCATCATGAACACAATTTGTATAGCATATATCATTTGTCATTAATGGTAGTGAACAAGTAATAAAAACATTAATTGGTAACAAACATGTGTACCTGTGAAGATAAGCAGCATAGTCCAAAATGAAAGCAACAATCCAATAAATAACTCAATGACCACCTACATCAATCACATTCCGAAAAACAGATATCAATGTGACAATGAGTAGGCATAAAGTATCACCTGACTATTAATTAATTCAAGGAGGGATCTTGTAGTGAATGCTAGTTGCACTATATTTTGAATTTATCAATTCACGTTGTCCGTGTCTCAAAAATCATAACTCTAACTACCATACACAGTAGTGAGGACAGTCATACAATCTCAATAAGTCAAACAATTTCAAATTTTGACTTTTGTAAGTAGTTCTTCAAGATAATCTTCAATTCTTAGGACCCCTCCCTCTTTGTTGGTTTTTAGGTATTGGACTCCTAGGAATTATTATAATTAGGCTATTGATTATATGGCACTGCAAACCAAGATGGGTGTCTAATTTATATTCAAATCCATACCTTGAAAGTCGAAATAGGAGATGATACATCTTTTGACCCATTTCCTATAGGTGAGTGATGAGGAAAGTTCTGCTTTGGCCTTTTTTTAAATTTTGTATTCTATATGAAGTTGCAGGAACTTGCTGGTGTTTGGAAAAAAGAAAACCTCTTTGCCACAGTTGTTGTTACAAGCAAATTCTATGCATTTATGGGGGAGGGAGAAGGCAGAGTAGTTTCAGTATTTTTTTTATAAAAAAGGTGTCAAGAGTTGCTTCAGCAATTTATTTCATTGAATGTTGTTCTCACTTCTCACAGCTAAATTCCTGGTTCTTTCAGCAGAGGTTATAAATTAAGTTACTATGACACTGTGTGTGACAAGCAAACACTTGAAGTTATTCTAGTGGGACAGCCCAATACTTCAGCCCAAGACCAAATCATTGCTCAGAGTAAGAGGAAATTTTAGCACCAAGACAAAACATGTGTCCTTAGCTTAATGGGTCAGCTGTGGCTAAACAAAAAATAGAGAAAGCTTATTCAAACCTACAGGGTTCTAATCTACTCCTAGTATTGAGACACCAATTGCTTCAAATGCAGCCACTACTAGCCACTACTAGCTAGGAATTATAATTAAAAACAACGTAACAATGTGCTTTACACATATACATGTATATATAAGCAGTAGTAACAATGTGCTTTACCTGGAGTTGCTATAACCAAACAGCTTCCACAACAAGGCCAATTAGCAGTAGTAAATGATAACCTAAAAATAAAAAGCATATGCCAATTAGCCATGGGCCACACTACCACAGCAACGATATTTATCACATTTTGTAGAAAATAACCTTTGAGAACTAATGAGTAATGGCATTAGAAGAACTCAGAGCCAAACCTAGTTCAACTACAGCAAAGTAATTCAACTTATGTTCAACCAAACTATGTGAAACTGCTTGTTGGCTATTAAAAGTGTTACTGATGTAAGCTTCATTGGAGCTTGTAGGCCTAGGATCTTCTTCATCAATGGATTCCTTTACTTCTTGGAAGATGAATGGCAGCGGAATGGAGAAGGAAGAGAGAGAGAGGAGACGCCACTTCAAGGAGAAGATGAGTCTAGAAGAAGCTCACCACCATAGGAGGCCATGGATAAGAGCTTGGAGGAAGAAGGAGATGAATGAAGGGAGAGGAAGAGAAGAGCATAGAATTTTGTGCTCTAAAAGAGATCTGAAATATGAAGTTTCATTTTCAAATGATCAAAGTTGAAAAAATGCACACACATGGCCTCTATTTATAGCCTAAGTGTCACACAAAATTGGAGGGAAATTTGAATTTCTATTCAAATTTTACTTGAATTTGAAATTGAATTTGTGGAGTCAAATTTTGGAGCCAAAATTTCACTAATTATGATTAGTGAAATTTAGCTATGGTTCAGCCCACTAATCCAAGATCAAGTCAAAGATTGTCCACTAAGTGTGCTTAGGTGTCATGAGGCATGTAAAGCATGAAGGACATGCACAAAGTGTGACTATATGATGTAGCAATGGGGAGTAGCAAGCAAATGTTCACCTCCCCCTCTAAAATTTAATTGGATTGGGCTTCTCCCAATTCAATTAAATTTATTTCCCAACACACATCAAATATTCACTTAATGCATGTGAAATTACCTCTAATACAAAAACTAGTCTAGATGCCCTAAAATACAAGGGCTGAAAAATCCTACATTTCTAGGGTACCCTACCTACATTATGGTGCCCTAAATACAAGGACCAAAATTAATGAAACCTTAATCTAATATGTACAAAGATAAGTGGGCTCATACTTAGCCTATGGGTCTGAAATCTACCCTAAGGCTCATGAGAACCCTAGGACCTTCTCTTGCATCTTTGGCCCAATCTTCTTGGAGTCTTCTATCCAATGCCCTTGGGGGGTAGGATTGCATCAGCTACTTATTCATGTGACAGACAGATAGAGCTGTAAGAGGATAATTCTTGTTTCTATTCATGATTAAGATTCACCAAGCAAATATAGTGTTCTTTCTTCGATGATTGTTATCAGATGAACAACAGATTTGTTAGAGCAGAAAAGTATGAATATTGAATTTTAGAATGAATATTGAATACTTAAGAGTAATAGGGTCTATTGTGAGTCAGACTGAGACCAGATTAGTTGTTGGGTTTCGATGCTCCATTTTAAAGAAGGAATAGCATAGGGTTGTTGAGTGTATGTGGTGTTTTCAGGGGAAGAAATATTCTTCTCCTAATCCTCCACTAAGGGAAGCAACTACCATTTGGCTATGTAGCCCAAAACAAGAAAAGATGAAAGAAAAAGCAATGCATTTGTTTAGCATTCATATGCTTAATTAATAATAATACCTAATCTATGCTTAGATACATAATATATAAAGTGTATTAATAGATAGAATAAAATAAGTGTGTAAGTGGAGCAAACCTTATATATCAAAATGATAATAAGATATTAACATAGGAGGTCCATCTTCTTATCACCAATGTCACTATAAGTTTCTCTGTCTTCCAATCAGCCCCTTCCCTACTCCCTAGAACGTAAAACAAGCAAAGGCATTTTTCTTAATGAGTTGATCAATTATTAAGAATCTGATATCTTAATATTATATCACTGTACTCTCCTTTTTTGTGATTATTGCTTAATTTTTATTTTGTTGGCCTATAGGTTTACCAGCAATCCATTGGAGCAGTTTGTATCCTAGATTGGCCAAAGGAAACAATGCTTCTACAGTTTGTATCCATTGAAGCAGATACCCAACAACTCATCAAGGCAAAAGTGCATAAATGGAAACAAACGGGTGTTTGGATAATATATAGACATCGACTTATACGTATAGGCTACAACGCAGGGAATCTTAAATCAACAATGAACTGTGATTATGTTAAGGATTACGAGTTTGTGGCAATATTTGAGGCTGATTTCCAGCCAACATCGGGTTTCTTAAAGAAGACAGTGCCTTATTTTAAGGTAACTTTTAGTCTATAAATTTCAAGTTAAAAGTACTATTGATTTGAGTAAATGTAGCAGCATATATTTGAATTCGAAAAAGAACAGTTATAGATTTTTGTTATTTAGACTCATAAAATCCTTATGATGATTTCACATTTTAGATTGAATGCATCCTTAAAATTAGTCTCTAAGTTGTAGAATCTAAAAGTGTTTTAGCTCTGAGTTTTAATTTGGAGATGTTATACATGTTTTTCACTCTATAAAAAATGAGATCAGTGAACTTTTTTATCTATAGGCTCTAGCATACAATATAAGTATATAAAGTTACATGTAATGATCTAATTATTGATTTAAAATGAGGTTAATCATTCAGGGCAAAGAGTGATAGTTGTACACATGCACTGGCATCCACCATCCTTTCATTCAAACTGAAGTTTTGAACCATTGGTGTTTTATATTTAGCCATATCAACTTTGTAATTGGTATTCAGGTTACATAATTGACTCAACAAAGAATATTTTATTTTTATCCTTGTAGTCTTTTGGTTCAAATTTTATTTTAAAAATTATTGATACTTTTTAGGAGTTAGGAGAGAGGGAAGATGTTTGTTAGGATATTAGTTAGTCAATTAGAGGGGTTTTAGGGCATAAATACTATGGTTGAAAGGAAGAGGTCTATTCCGTTCTATATAGTTTGCAAATTGAACACTTGCTCTTTGTAAAAGAAGTAATCCTCTGTGAAGGGGAATCCTTGGAGGGAGTGTTATTATTCTATTTTTTGTTCAATCAATAAGATCTTTCTTTGGCAACAAATTGGTCCAACCTGCTGGATTCAAATTCCAAAGAGAAGGATGGGATCCTGGAGTCAAGAAAACTAGCCAGCAAATGTTGTTCTCAGCTTTCAGAAATCAAGAAGATTGAGGGAGTTGAAGAGATCGAATAGATGTTGCAGCTGTTGATGAAGAAACTACAACAACACTAGAATCAAATGAGTCGTTGAACAAATAGGTGTTTGTCAAGGGGGTTCAATTATCGTGGATTACAATCTCTTTTGTCCAAGGCCAGCATTTTAGAGCTGGAGCACATGCTACATAAACATATGTTGTTGAATAAAGAGTTTAGTCCTTGTTGAGCATTTCAAGAAGAGCATGGAGGGAATGTGTCAGAATTCGGTGAAGTAGAAGTCCTTTCTTGGACAATAAAGGAGGGAGTGTGTCAGAATTTCGATTGCAAAGACCCTTTTTAAGATAACCCAATACTATAGTCGAAGAAATAGAGAAGGAAGTCAAACAGGGGAAGGCAGCAATGGCTCAAAAACAGGGGAGCTTGTGCCAATGACTATTGACAGCAAAGCTTAAATTTAAATTTCAGAGATATCTCTGTCTGTGGTTGTCTCTGCATGTACCCTGGCTTAAGTGAACTCCACTTCATTCAGTGTCTTAGGCTCCAACTAAATGGGACAATAAGTGTTCGCCATAACTAACTAATTAATTATACTGAGACTCTTGATCTAAATTTAAGTAACTTGTGGGGTCCTACCCCTGGCCTACATCACTCTTGCATATTTCAACCCAAAAACAAAAGGAGAGAAAAGACAATGACAGTATCCTGTGCACTATTAGTGAAAGGAGGAACACGTAATTGGCTGCTTTTTTCTTTGTCAAATTTATTTGTGTACACTTGAATCTTTGAAATCCACCAACAAGTTCTGATAGGCAGCAGTGTTACGCTTTTAATATCCATTATATTGATTAATATAAAAATATGCAAATGAGTGTGATGCATGTGCTGCTTATAGAGCTTGTTGGACTAGTAGTAGTAACTTACAATCAAGGAACTAACTAACAATCTATAACCAACTAACACAACTAACGAATATCCTATAACAATATTACTAACAAATACTGTATATCCCCCAAAATTATAACTGATATAAGAAGACATTGGTTATTTTTTTAACCAATGTAATAGTTCCATAGTGAGTTCGAAGTCCTAATCTTGTTTTTTTGCTCTTCCTTACTCACTTTTTATTGGCTCCATTGTATTTTCCAATTCAAATCTCCATGCTATCCCTTTTCCCCCACTACACCAGAGCCACAAATATTAAAAGAGAATAAACAACTCACTCTCATATGGCACCCTGACAAGCAAACTCCGTGAACAACAACAACTCGTAGAAACACTAGATTTATGATCTTTATGACAGGAAGCTATCATGTCGATTCAACTTTTAGGATTTTGTTCCTGTTTTCCAAATTTTGCGATGACATTTGTTTCTATGTTCATATAATTGCTTTCAGACCCAATATTGGAAAACTACTTTTTCCTTGTTTCATTTTATTCAATACTTTTTCTCCAATCTTGCCTTTATCTTGCTATTATATCCTATTTTATCCTATCATGCACACCACCAAAGTGGCACTAAATATCTTCACAAATACTAGTGAATATTATCGCCGCCAAATAAAAGTTCTACTCCATGTTCCTTCTCTTAATTCTCCCTAGATCTCAAATAGCCTAAGGATGTAGAGGCAAGGGCCGGAAGTTGGCTTCAATAAAATAAGCTAAAACAAGTTTATAGGATTAACAGTCTTCCCAATGATATAATTTGGCAATTCCTTTCCTTACTCACTTTAGACTTCAGTCTTTACTGTTGATATTGACAACTAATATTGGTCATGGCCCTCCATAACAACCATTGTTGTTGTTGTTCACAGTATTTGTTACTATTTTAAGGAAATAGAAAGATACTTGTGTATACCCCCCAAATACTATATTTTAAGAGCATAGCACTGTATATCCCCCAATATTGTAATTTAAACTATATAGCAATATTACTATTATATACCAGCTTATATCACCAAAGATACCAGTCTTTAATTCCTCCCAATAACTACATTAAATCACTGTGAATGCAGTTCTGCACAAGTTTGACCAGCAATGCAAAACCAACCTATATATTAAAGAGCAATAAAGCTAGGCATTTTGGATATAAAGATAGAAAAAACTCAAATTTTGAACGATGAACAATACTAAAAAGCACCTTAAGTATTTCACCTAAAATTTATTTAAAAAGTAACATCTCAAGTGTAAGTTCTTAATCAATTTTTTGTTGCTTGTAGCTGACAAGATACTAGTTAATGTGCAGCTACCACACAAACCATTTGCCCCATTTTCATCTAGTTTTGTCTCTAATTAAAAAATAACATCACAGCAAAAAAGGAAATAAAAACTAACAATCAAGAGATAAAATATGTTCTTTTTCAATTGGTGCAATAGAGGAAAAAATTTAAGTGGCCAATGACTTACTCGAACAAGAAGGGCAATCTCTATGTACTATTGCAAACAATAACCCAAGAAAACCACCAATACAAGCAATAAAGCCCAATTTGTCAACGTTCCAGATATAGCGAGCCTCACTTGTGACACCCTCTACCCCTCACATATATATTAATAAAGGAATAAAAATTTAAATATTAATTAAAAGTATTTTTAAAACATTTTTAAATACAAGCTTTTCAAATGGGTAAAAGGCTCACATTCACTTTCTTCTACATCATATTCAAACTTGTCCAAATAAATAATAAAGTCATGTCGACACAAAGGAGGTCATCTAAGTTTCATACAATTAATATAGAACATATATCCTAATGTCACATCCTATCAGAGCGTTGTGTTCCCGTGTCCTCTAGCATGAGGTTCTTCATAGTCATCCACCTATTCATCTGCTCCCCCGAACACAAAGTTCAAGATCATCACAAGATCCAAACACAAGCAGTAAACTGGGAGTGAGTTATCACATTCCTAACTACTAGAGAGAAACAAGACAACATATAGTAGCCAAATACAATCACAATACACAAGAATCACACACTCCGATCAAGACATAATAACACATCAATTTCATAATAAACAATTAGCAAGCGAATGCAATAGTTATGCTAAGACTCAAGCCTATATGCAATGTGGTACCATGTCAGTGAAAAACCTCGTCGGGCGCCTAGGAGTACATGACAAGACAAACCACACACTAGCAAGTCAAGTCACTCTCACTAGGTAATATCATAGGGAGACCAGTCAGGGTCACAGTGTTTTGCGAGAATGCTCCAACCATATAGAATCAACATAGGCTTAAAGGAACACTCAAACCGTGTGACCCCCAAGGCCTACACTCCGAAGAGTCCGCCAGGGCCTCTCCCTCCTGATTCAGGTCCAACCCAGAAAACATTTTAGCATACAGACTCTATCTATGAACTATACAAAACACACGACTCCTCAATTGTTCTCAAAATAATTTTAACTCGTCGCCCTTTAAGGCTCTTATCATTAACTCGTCGCCCTTAAAGGGACTTAACATCAACTCGTCGCCCTAAAAGGGACTTAGCATCAACTCGTCGCCCTAAAAGGGACTTAGCATTAACTCGTCGCCCTTGAAGGGACTAATGATCGTGTGATTGTACAATTCATAGTTCACAACTTAATGCACACAACACTTCAATGCACATATATATCTCAATCATATACATACTCAATTTATCACATACACTTAATCCCAATCACAATGGTATAATCTCAATTTAAAATGTTATCACACCTCATGAATCATATACACTTTATCTATGAACTATGCAATACACACATTTACTCAATTGTTTTCAAAATCATTTTAACTCGTCGGGTTCTCATAGTGGATCCCATCACAATACTCATCGCCCTTAAAGGGTCTTACAATTGTGTGATTGCACAGTTCATAGTTCATAACTCAATACACACATCCCATCTCAATACACATGTATTTCATCATCCGTCACATGTTCAATTTATCACATACTCACAGTTTGAATCATCATTTCATAACCTCAACATAACAATTTATACAAACGATTTTATCACAACATGGGATGTAAAACCTCTAAAATAGTTTCTCATAATTGTATCAAAATCAATTAATCAAAATCATGGGTTAAACACAAGGACATCAAGAGCACTCAAGTTTATCAATCAATTCTTATCAGGACATCAATTGGTACGTAGAACACAATAATATTGCATTCATAATCATAAAGAAAAATTATAATTCAATAAACATCCCAAAATAAACCCAAATTTAGTTCTCTAAGGATCCCTATGCATGTTCTCACTAACCCCCAATTGTGAATAACTCATCCCTTACCTCTGAGCGGACTCACGTGTCTTCAGCCAGCGATAGTAACATCTCTAGCGGTTCCCTGAGATTCCTTCAGTTATTCCTCCGACTGCTCCGATAGAATTCCCAAACGTCAGAGAGACGGAGAAGAGATTGAAACCTACACTTGTACTGTCTTCATGCGATTCCTTTTTCTCCCTCCCCAAATAATATCTCGAAAATCCCAACGGTGGAAGTGTGCGCAATTGAATTTCGAACAACATATCCAAATTTCATGAAAATCCAACGGTTAACGAAACTGAGATCATAGTTTTACCCAGACAGTTTTGGGTTTTTGCGGAAAATTAAAATGCTATAATGAGAAGGGTTTTCCTCTAAGCTCAGATATGATTTTAAAATTCCCAACCGTGAGAATTTTTGAAATTGGATTGCGAACATGGTACTCAAATTTCACGACGATCCAACGGTGAACGAGTCCGATATCGTCGTTTTTCTGAGACAGGTTTGGTGGGCTGCGGGAAAAAGAAAAGGTTTTGAGAGGAGAAGGGGAAAACGAAAATGAGGCCAAAAAGAGGCACTTGATTTAACATAACTATTTATACCTACGGTATTCAGCCTATTATTTGCTCTATATTTATTTATTTATTTATTTTGTAAAAACAAACTCTATTTTATTTTCTATCAAACAAATAAATGAAATACCCTTTTTATTTTCTCTCAAATCATTATTTTAATTAATAATTATATCTCTTTATTTATTTATTTATTTATAAAATCTCATCATTTTTCTAAAACTCTATTTATTTATAAATAACAATCCTTTTTTATCTAGATTACAAAAATTGGGATGTTACATCACTTAGCTTAATTAATCCTGTAAGACCAGAGAGGACGATTGAGGCAAGGATAGCCACAGGGGTGTAGGACAAAAACACTGTAACGACAAAAAAAATACACGTATTGAATTACTCTAGTTGGCATTTTAATTTTTGCGAAAATGCTCTGTAA
Source organism: Glycine soja (assembly GCF_004193775.1). Taxonomy (NCBI): domain Eukaryota; kingdom Viridiplantae; phylum Streptophyta; class Magnoliopsida; order Fabales; family Fabaceae; genus Glycine; species Glycine soja. The sequence goes on along the minus strand of NC_041021.1, from coordinate 8,803,312 downwards.
TACATGTATTTGAGTAAAGAACATTTTGTTGCTAAAAGATAATTAAATAACAATGCTCATTTATAGATTGCTGAATCAAGCCATATGTTTATTTTTGTTTGTCTCTTAATTAAAAAATATCAAATTCATAAAAAAAAAATACACTATAGAAACTAGTTTTCATAAGAAGAAATCACTATGGGATCAGAAACATGCTTCAGAGAGAAGTGAGCACAAAGAGGAACCATGAAGACATGAAGCTTACCTCGAACCCAACAGCGACAATGGCAGCAAGACTGGCAGCGAGAACAGCAAGACTGGCAGTCGCAAAAGGAAGACGTACGCGGAGGCGTGGAGTTGCGATGAAGACTGGTATTAACGCGGAGTTACGGAGTTGCAGAGTTGCGGCAGAGACGCTAGTGAATTAGGGAATGGAGCCAATAATAATTTTAAAAATCGAGTTGTTAACATTGGTTTTTCTAAAAAAACCAATGTTAATACGTTAACATTGGTTTTTTAAAAAAAACCGATGTTAATGAAGTTCTGTTAGCATCGATTTATAAATAACTGATGTTAACCTACGACGTTAACATTGGTTTTTTTAAAAGCGATGTTCACATATGACGTTAACATCGGTTTTTTAAAAAATCGATGTTAAGAAAATCTAATTATTTACCATTATGTCACCGCATTTTTGTTAACATCGGTTTTGTAAAAAACCGATGTAATTGTGACGATGTTAAATCTATATTTTGTAGTAATGAATATATCACACGGTTGAGCATCTTTTAAATTCGTCAATTAATGTATGTTGCATGTAAGAGTTATTTTTAATTATTAATTATTTTCAATTTTTAGTTATTTTTAAATTCGTCATACATTTTTAATTATTAATATTAATTAAAATCATGTTAATAAAGTTTATTTTTTATTATTCATATTTTTTCTGATGTGATATCATTCAAAAAAATATCAATAATAAAAAATAATTTTTATTTCTAGGATGGTGCTTACGTAAGCACCGTCTTAGAAAGGTGACTTTCTAAGACGGTGCTTACATATGTCAGTCTTAGAAAGCTATCTTTTTAAGACGGTGCTTACATAAGCCGTTTTAGAAAGTCATTGATTTTCTAAGACGGTCCTTTTCAACCCGTCGTTTGTAACAGCCGTTTTTTTAATAAATAAATAATACAGTAATAAGTTAATAAATAAATAAAAATATAATTAGGTCATAAATCTCTACTATATAAACCAAATGTTAACCTAGAGCAGCTTTTACAAAACACTTTTGCCCCTTTTTCTTTTCTGACGCACAAGAACCCTAACAGAGCAACCAGAGGAGGAGCTCTAGAGAGCACCAGAGATGCCACCATTGCTAACAGAGAACATTTAAGCGACTACCTCGAGGTAAGGGATGAGTTACTCACGCTTGGGAATTAGAATGAACATGTGTAGGGATCCCTAGAGGATCAATTTTTGGGTTATTTTGGGATGTTTATGAATTTAATTATGTTTTCATGTTTAATCGCAGATTGAGTGTGTTTGATGAACCAATTGGTGTTCTGTTGCGACTTTGTTGTAGTATTGATGTGTTCCTGTGTTAGGTGTGTACCTTAGGAATTAGAATTCTTTATAATTAGCATAAAAATTGTGTGGTGGTGATTTTGTTTATACCAGATATGTTGGCCTTTCAATCTTGTTCTTTTTTTTATTATTTTTATTTTCACACCGCAGTGTATACATGTACATATATATCGATACTGTTTTTATATTTTATTTCACGTGGGTGATTTCTCGTCATGAAATTCGTATGTGTAGGGATTGTTGGATAAATGAATTGGCTAAAATCATTTAAAGAAATTAACTTAAGTTGTATTCACATTGTAATTAGGCATTTTCTTGATGTTGGTAACTTAGTTGAAATATTTTTGAGCCTTAGGAAACATTTGAAAGTATAAAAAAAAAAATGGTTTAGTACTCTATTTATTTTTGTCTTAGTGTATTTCAAGTAAACACTTTTACTGTGATGTGTAATAATAATAATAAATAAATAAATAAAAATAGGGTTATAGATATTATTGTTTCATAGTGATTATTGTTGTGACTTTATAGATTAATTGTTATAGAAGTTCTTTTTATTTATTTTGCTGAATTAATATATTTCGATTTAATTTATATTTTGTAATGTCAAGTAAATGTTACTATTGAATCATATGTGTAGGGTGCATGAGATGCAATAAATTATTTTATTATGAAAATGTGATTGAGATGATGTGTAAGTGATAATCAATTGATACGTGATGGATTGTGAATTACATGACTCTTGAGATGTTGTCTGTTTTGAATTGTGAGCCATGAATTATGTAATCACACAACTGTAAGACCTTTTAAGGGCGACGAGTTAATGCGCGATGAGTTGTGATGGGATCCACTGTGGGAACCCGACGAGCTAATCACTTGAGGTGCACTGGGTTAAAATATATATATATATATATATATATATATATATATATATATATATATATATATATATATATATATATATATATATATATATATATATTTTTAAAATATATTCAATTGAGATTTTGAAAACAATTGAGTAGTTGTGTGTATTGCATAATTCATAGGTAGAGTCTGTGTGTTCAAATGTTTTTTTTGGGTTAGACCTGAATCAGGAGGGAGAGGCCCTGACGGACTCTTCAGAGTGTAGGCCTTGGGGGTCATCCGGTTTGAGTGCTCCTGTAAGCCTGTGCCGATCCCACATGGTCGGAGCATTCTCGCAAAACAGCGTGACCCTGACTGGTCTCCCTATGATTTCACTTAGTGAGAGTGACCTGACTTGCCCATTGTGAGGCATGTCCTGTCATGTACTCCTAGGCGCCCGACGAGGTTTTTCACTGAAAAATGGTACCACATTGGATGTAGGCTTTAAGTCTTAGTATAATTGTTGCATAACACTTGTGTTTGAATTTCATTGAGTTAACAATTGTGGTTGTTGTTATTTTATGGAGTGTGTAAACTTGAATGGGTGTGAATAATGTGTGCGATTTTGTGCAGTAATGTTATTTATATAAATTCAACTTTAAGTATTATATATTTCACATGCTCTAATGTTTTATTATATACGAATGTGATAACTCACTCCCGGTGTGTGTTTGTGTTTGGGCTGATTGCCACTTTGTTTCAGGTGAGCCTTCATATGATGAGTCACATGCTAGAGATGGAGAGAATTAGTCTGTGATAGGGATATGCTCTGATAAGTGTGATATTGGGGCATAGGACTTTACCTCGCATATTATGATTTTCACATGTTATGATTTACTGAATGATACAATTGCGTTATATTTTTCTACTTTAGTTTCTTTTTATTATTTATTTATTTAGAGTGGATGGCCTTGTTTTGAGCCGGAATAATCTTACCTTTTATTAAAAAAAAAATTCTATTATGTTTTCACTAAGTGGATGTGAACCTTTATCCTTTTGAATTGACTTAAATTAAATGTGTTTAAAAAGAAAAATTATTAATTAATTTTGCATTTTTTTTTCTTCTCTTTTATTATTATGTGTTTATAATCTTTTAAATAAATTTTGTATGATTTATTTAATTAGTTAGTTATAATTGTAAGGGTAGAGGGTGTCACATTTAGTGGTATCAGAGCAGGTCGAACCTTTCGGCCATGTGTGTTATGAGTTTTCTGTGTTTCCTTGTGTACTCTGATGTGTTGTATTTGTTTTGTTTGATTAGAGGTGTACTCTATTGTGTTGGTATATTTTTTTTTTTAAAGTTTTTTTTCTTGCGTGACATAGGAAGTAATGGCTGCGAGAAATGAGCGAGAACGACTTCTTACCGAGGCCTTGAACAACTTGGCGCAAGTTATGGCCAATCAGGGAGGCGGTGGAGGAGCAACTATGTACCATGGTTTAGATCGCTTTCAGAGGAACAACCTACCTACCTTCAAAGGGGGTTATGATCCTGAGGGTGCTGAGGCTTGGCTGAGGGAGATTGAGAAGATCTTTCGGGTGATGGAATGTCAGGACCATCAGAAGGTGTTGTTTGCTACTCACATGCTAGCAGATGAGGCAGAATATTGGTGGGAGAACACTCGCCCACGTTTGGAGGGAGCAGGTGGTGCTGTTGTTCCATGGGGAACTTTTAGACAGACTTTTCTGGAGAAGTATTTTCCTAAAGAATAGAAAGGAGATGGAGTTCCTTGAGCTTAAACAAGGGAGTATGACGGTGGCAGAGTATGCAGTGAAGTTTGAGAGGTATTTTCCTCATTATCAGGGGGAAGCTGGGGAGAGGTCCAAATGCGTGAAATTTGTCAATGGCCTACGACCAGAAGTAAAGATGATGGTAAATTATCACGGTATTCATAACTTTGCACAGTTGACCAATATGTGTAGAATCTTTGATGAAGATCAGCGGGAGAAGACTGCTTTCTACAGGAATGCCAATGCTAGTCATGGGAAAGAGAAGAAGCCTGTGGCTCACAGTCGTGCTAAGCCATATTCTGCCCCTCCCGAGAAATATGGAAACCATTCTGGGGGACAAAGGACCAGTGGAGGACATCACCTAGCTGGTGGGAGTTCTCAGTCAGTTAACAGAGTGTCTCAGCCTGCTGGTGGAGGTGGTGGTGGTGCTCCTGTTACACCTGCTACGCCAATCCGGTGTGCTAAGTGTGGTAGGATGGGTCATTTTGCTCGTGAGTGCCCAGATAGTGATGTGACTTGTTTCAACTGCCGGGGTAAGGGCCACCTCAGTACCAGTTGCCCACATCCGAGGAGGGAGAAGATGAGTGGAAGTCTGAATAACCAGAACGGACGACCAAAGACCACAGGGAGAGTGTTTGCTCTTAGTGGTGCTGATGCCGCACGGTCTGATGATCTCATTCAAGGTATGTGTTTCATACGTCAAGTTCCCTTGGTTGTATTGTATGATTCAGGTGCGACTCATTCATTTATTTCTCGTGTCTGTGTTGAAAAACTTGCCTTGCCTGTGTCTTCCTTGAAATTTTACTTGATTGTGAATACACCTGCTAGTGGGTCTGTTTTAACTTCTGATGTGTGTTTGCAATGTCATGTCTTAATTTCTGATAGACAATTTCTTATTGACTTAGTTGTTCTACCTTTGAGTCAGATTGATGTTATTCTTGGTATGGACTGGTTATCTTCCAATCATGTCTTATTAAATTGTTTTGAGAAATCTGTTGTCTTTCTTGAGTCTGGTGTGAGTGAAGGTGATATGTTTTTGTCTGCTAACCAAGTTGAGGCATCTTTAAGGGAGGATGCACAGGTATACATGATCTTAGCTAGTATGAGTGTTGAGACCAAAACCCCTGTGAGTGATATACCATTGGTGAGAGAGTTTCCAGAGGTGTTTGAGGAGGTGTCAGGATTACCACCTGAGAGAGAGGTCGAGTTCTCGATAGACCTAGTGCCTGGTACTGGACCTATATCCATAGCACCTTATAGGATGTCCCCTGTAGAGTTGAGTGATCTTAAGAAACAGTTAGAGGAACTCTTATAGAAACAGTTTGTGAGGCCTAGTGTGTCACCCTGGGGAGCACTGGTGTTGTTAGTTAAGAAGAAGGATGGGACTATGAGGCTATGTGTAGATTATCGTCAGTTGAATAAGGTAACGATTAAGAATAGGTACCCTTTGCCTAGGATAGATGACTTGATGGACCAATTAGTAGGGGCTTGTGTGTTCAGTAAGATAGATCTTAGGTCAGGTTACCACCAGATTAGAGTGAAGCCTGAAGATGTTCCGAAGATTGCCTTTAGGACCCGTTACGGTCATTATGAGTACTTTGTTATGCCTTTTGGTGTGACCAACGCCCCTGGTGTGTTCATGGATTATATGAATAGGATCTTTCACCCCTACCTAGATAGTTTTGTAGTGGTCTTCATAGATGATATCTTAGTGTATTCTAAGACTAGAGAGGAACATGAGGAGCATTTGAGAGTTGTGTTGCAAACCCTTAAAGACAATAGACTGTATGCTAAGTTGTCCAAGTGTGATTTTTGGCTAGATGAGGTGAGCTTCTTAGGGCACATTATATCTATGGGAGGGATAGCAGTAGATCCTTCCAAGGTAGAGGCGGTGATGAGTTGGGAGAGTCCTAAGTCAGTGTTTGAGATTAGGAGCTTTCTTGGCTTAGCAGGATACTATCGTAGATTCATAGAGGGTTTTTCTAAGCTTGCCTTACCTTTGACTAAGCTTACTCGTAAGGGTCAAGTTTTTGTGTGGGATGCCCAGTGTGAGAGTAGTTTCCATACCCTTAAGGAAAGGTTAACCACTGCACCAGTTTTAGTGTTACCTGACCCGAGTGAACCTTTTGTGGTGTACTGTGATGCGTCCAAGATGGGTTTGGATGGAGTGCTTATGCAACGGGGACAGGTAGTGGCCTATGCTTCTCGACAACTTAAGATACATGAAAGGAATTATCCCACACACGATCTTGAGTTAGCAGCCGTAGTTTTTGCTCTTAAGCTTTGGAGGCATTACCTTTATGGATCTAAATTTGAGTTGTTTAGTGATCATAAGAGCCTTAGATATTTGTTTGATCAAAAAGAGCTTAACATGAGGCAGAGGAGATGGTTAGAGTTCCTTAAGGATTACGATTTTGAGCTTAGCTATCACCCAGGTAAAGCCAATGTAGTAGCTGATGCCTTAAGTAGAAAATCCCTTCAAATGTCTGCTTTGTTGGTTAGAGAGTTGGATCTCTTAGAGCAGTTTAGAGACATGAGTTTGGCATGTGAGATCACCTCTAGTAGCATTAAGTTGGGTATGTTGAGAGTCACCAGCGAACTCTTGAGTGAGATTCGTGAGGGTCAGAAGTCTGACCCATTCTTGTCAACTCAGTTAGACTCCATAGTCGCAGGGAGAGAGAGTAGTTTTAGAGTGGGAACTGATGGAGTCTTGAGGTTTCAGGATAGGGTGTGTGTTCCTAGTGTACCCAAGCTTAGGAGAACGATCTTGGAAGAGGGCCATAGAAGTAGTCTGAGTATCCATCCGGGAGCGACTAAGATGTACCAGGAACTTAGGCAGATGTTTTGGTGGCCGAGTATGAAGAAAGAAGTTTATGAGTTTGTCCTTGCATGCCTAGTGTGTCAGAAAGCTAAGATAGAACACCAAAAGCCTTCAGGGAAGTTGCAACCTTTAGAGATACCTGAGTGGAAGTGGGATAGCATTTCCATGGATTTCGTAGTGGGGTTACCTAGAACCCCCAAAGGTTTAGATTCCATTTGGGTTATTGTAGACAGGTTGACCAAATCTGGTCACTTCATCCCAATAAACATCAGATATTCTTTAGAGAGGTTGACTAGCTTGTACGTCAGTGAGATAGTTAGACTACACGGTGTTCCTTCTAGCATAGTCTCTGATAGAGATCCCAGATTTACCTCTAGATTTTGGGAGATTCTTCATAAAGCCTTGGGGACCAAGCTTAGGTTGAGTTCTGCTTACCACCCACAGACTGACGGTCAAACTGAGCGCACCATCCAATCCTTAGAGGACCTCTTGAGAGCCTGTGTTAGAGCAGAGGGGTAGTTGGGATAGTTTCTTACCCTTGATAGAGTTTACATACAACAATAGTTTTCACTCTAGCATAGGTATGGCACCTTACGAGGCATTGTATGGTAGAAGATGTAGGACACCTTTATGTTGGGTAATTCCAGTGAGAGCATTGCCTTAGGACCTGAGGTAGTTCAACAGACCACTGAAAAGATTAAGTTAATCCAAGAAAGGATGAGAGCAGCCCTGTCATACCCTAATTTCGTCCGGGGACCTTTGCTTGATGACATGCAACTTTTGTTTGGTCCTTGTGAGGTGCTTGGCACCCATCATTAGGCAATTTGTGAAATTCCGGGACATGCCGGAAAACAGAAGAAAATATTGATGCACAATCCGTAAGGTTCCGTGACACACCGGAAATCAAATGGAAGCATCGTTGCACAATTAGTGAGGTTCCGTAACATTTCGTAAGTCAAAAAGGGGATGATTATGTAATCCGCAAGGTTCCGTAACATTACGGAAAGAAAACAAGTATCGTTACGAAATTCGTAAGTTTCCGTAACTTTACGAAAAAAGAATCACCAAAAAAAGGCAGGGGGGTGTACTTAGTAAAAATGGGGGTGCAAATAGCAACCAGGCCCACTTGGGCCCTCCAGAAGATTCCTCCAGAAGGCTGTTGCTTTTTGAGGAAGCAACCCTGCTCGCCTGGGCGAGCTGGGTGGCTAGCTTCTCCCCCAATTTTCTATAAATAGGGGGAGAAGTGAAGTGGAAAAGGGTTCAGCCCCTTAGGCACTTCTCTCTCTTTCGAATTTGCTTAGAAAAATTGTTTCCGTGAAGAAAATCCAAGCCGAGGCGCTTCCGTAACGTTTCCGTGAGTGATTTCGCGAAGGTTCTCGACCGTTCTTCGACGTTCTTCATCCGTTCTTCATCCGTTCTTCATCGTTCTTCAGTCTTCAACGGGTAAGTACCTCAAACCAAGCTTTTCAATTCATTCTATGTACCCGTGGTGGTCCACATTTGGTTTCATGTATTTTTATTCTCGTTTCATTCACTTTTTATACCCCCTTTTGACGTGCTTAAGCCATTATTTTAAGTCATTTCTTGCTTAACCTAAAAATAAAATAAATTTCCACCGATCGTTTGAATTGTATTATCCGTTAACTTTGGTTGAAATGAATTCCGACCGATCGGTCGTGCCGTAACCACGTTGGAAATCAAAAAAAGAGGTAAAATAATAATATAATAATAATAAAAAAATACCCTTTTAGTAAAATAAAGCGAAAAATCAATTGGACGTTTTCTCTTTGGGATTTCTCATTCTTGATTGAATTGACTAATAACTAAAGTGAAACTAAGGCTAAAATCAACTCGCCTAGTCAAGCTCGTCCATAAAAATAGGTTTTTGAAGTTTATCATTTCAAATTTCTTACTAAGTAAAATGGATCATTTTCAAGGTCCAACGCCTTAAAATGATCACCTTTTAAGTAAAAAAGGAATCACTTGATAAGAAAGAACTACGTAGGTCTGATTTCCTCATCGCAATTGAGGAATACGTAGGAGCAAAGGGAAACACCCTTGTCGACCACAAAAAGAGAAAAAATATAAAAAGGGTATAAAGGATATAAAGACATAAAAAGGGAACGTAAAAATCAAAGTCATGTTTGCACATTCGATTAAAGGCTGCCGTCCCTTGGGACGGACGTGTGGGGTGCTAATACCTTCCCCGTGCGTAAATACAACTCCCGAACCTTTCACTTTAAAGTTTGTAGATCGCGTCTTTTCCGGTTTTTCCGACGTTTTCCTCAAATAAACGTTGGTGGCGACTCCGCGCGTATTCCTTTCGTGGAACACGCATCCCGCGAGTCACGCGTCGCCCTCCCGCCGAAGGGTAGGTTGCGACAGTTGGCGACTCCACTGGGGAATGTTTTTAGAGAGTTAGGCCATTTAATCTTGTGCAAAGTTTTGCCATGACTTACTCCTTTGTTGGTTTCCCTTTATTATGTTCTTGTATATATAACTCTTTGATGCTTTTAGTGCATTTTTGTATGCATGAGGTAAATATTTATTCATTTAATGCACACAAACACTAACACTATTTGCACACACGGTGAGTTGAAAAAGGGCCCTATACCCGGGTTCGTGGGAACATAAGGAGTGGAGGTGAATCCGTGATCATGCTAGGTCTCCGACTTGCTTGATTACAGTGAACCCTCATCTAGAGTTTTTCTCTTTGAAAACATATTATTGCTAGTAGTCCCTACTGCTACAGTATGTTCTTCGAAGGGGATGATACCTCTAGAAACCATCAAGAGAGATATGACTACCTTGGGGGTTATCACTAAAAGCCTAGTTAGCTCTCTCCCTTATAGGTCCCTTAAATAGGGGCACGAAGCAAATACGCTGTGTGCCACTTTTCACACTGCCATGCATAAGTATCATATACCCTTTTGCTTATATTTGTTTGTGAATATTGTCGTACTATGTACATCCCCGTGTTGTGCCTTTCGCATATGCATCATGCGTGGGTTTCATCTTTGATCCCCTCACTTTAGCAAACCGACGGAGGGTCCGTGTCGTCTTCTTAAAAAAAACATACGTTGGGTGCCATGCTGCCCAAACGTTGTATCCAAGAAGGAAACAATTTCTCGGGCTCCCGTATTCGTAAATTGCATCTGTGTCATATGCATTTCTTCATGCATTCATCCATTCCACCCATGATAGATGTCGGAGTTTTGATTCGCACTAGATTTTATTTCACTTTAGTAAAACATGGGATCAAGTCAAAAGCCTTCGCTTAAAAAGAGATTCTATCAAGTCAAAATCAAGAGCTTAGAGGTCACTAGTTTACGAGAGTTGGGGAAATTAATGGGTCAACTTCAACGGCAAGCCTTCCGCAAAGCCTATGGTAAGATTTGGGACCTAGCTAGGGTAGAAGTCTCCATGGAACCGATTGCATCCCTTTCCCAGTATTATGACCAGCCCCTAAGGTGCTTCACATTTGAGGATTTCCAGCTAGTGCCGACTGTGAAAGAGTTTGAAGAAATCCTGGGATGCCCACTGGGAGGAAGGAAGCCATATCTTTTCTCTGGATTCTATCCCCCCACGACAAGAGTTGCCAAGGTAGTGAAAATCTCAGCACAAGAGTTGGACCGTGTAAAGCAAAACAGAAATGGAGTAGTCGGAGTACCAAGGAAGTGTTTGGAGGAAACGGCAAAGGCCTTGGCAAAATCAAGGCGAATGGGCTTCTTTTATTGACATCTTGGCGCTTTTGATCTTTGGAGGTGTCCTCTTTCCAAATATGGAAGGGTTAGTGGACCTAGCAGCGATTGACGCTTTCCTCGCCTTTCATCATGGCAAGGAAAGCCCGGTCGTCGCCATTTTGGCCATGTATGACACGTTCGACCGGGGATGTGAAAAGAGCAGCGCAAGAATTGTTTGTTGTGCACTGGCTCTCTATGTGTGGCTGGTTTCACACCTTTTTTCTCCAAGAAGGTAGGCCCGTCTATCCGCTACAAGGTCACCGCTCGTGCTCGAAAAAGGAAAGGCGAATTGGGACCAACTCTTGGCTAGCATGGAGGGGCGTCTGTTAATTGGTTCCCTCGCTAGAAGGAAGGAAGAATCAGGATTCTATCTTCATGCGAAGGATGTCCAAATGTTCCCTTGATGGGAACAAGGGGTTGTATTAATTATAATCCCGTCCTCGCCATAAGACAGCTTGGCTACCCCATGAGAGGAGTGCCATCAGACGAAAGCATCACGCCTTTCATCGCACTGGGTTTCAGTGACCACAACGCGAGGGTACTCCAAGGAGTTCGCAAGGCATGGGATGCGGCGTGAAGAAAGGACAGAGAGCTTAGGGGAAGTAGTAATGGGATCATCGGCGGCTATCATAAGTGGTTGAGAGTTCGGACACAAGGATTGGATTGGCTCCCAAATCTAAAGACTGTGAGAGACAATGAGGTTAAAGCTTCGGAAGAAAGTGATGAGGTACAAGCCCTAAAGGCAAAGCTTGAAAGAGCCCGGGTAGTCAAAGAGAAGTTCAAGTCCAAGTCTGAAGAGAGTCTGATGAACTAAGGGACGTCAATATGGCCACCGATGAAGCCTTGGAATGAGAAACCAAGAAGGCCCGAAAGGAAGAACACGACCAAAACAAGTTTTGAGGGGCTTTATAGGGCAGCAATAGTGAGCTCAAACTCCGAAGAGGTGAAAGGAATCATCACGGGTCAAAGGCATGATCTGGAAGGACGAGCTAAAGGCTTGCCTTAGGTCGAAAAGAAATTTGTCCCAACAGTTAAAGTGAGACTGAAGGGAATATGTGGGTCATCATCGATGAGTGCAAAGAGAAGCTAAATCTAGCGGCGACTCACGAGCAAAGGCTAGAGGATGAGTACACCAAGATATCAGCAGAAAGGGAAGCAAGGGAAAGGGTAATTGATTCATTGCACCAAGAGGCAACAATGTGAACGGACCGATTTGCTCTTACTTTGAACAGGAGTCAAGAACTTCCCCGATTGCTAGCCAAGGCCAAAGCAGTGGCGGACACCTACTCCGCCCCCGAGGAGATCCACGGACTTCTCAGCTATTGTCAGCATATGATAGACTTAATGGACCATATGATTAGAAACCGCTACGAAGTTTTGTATTGTCGCTCAGATCTTGACTAGTTATAACTTTTTGAATAAAATGAGTTTATCCCACGTTTTACTCCAAAAATCAGTGCGAATCAAGTCACTCCCGCATTTTATCTCTAGCATGCATTGTATGTTGGTCTCGTCCTTTGTCACGGGAAGCCGGAAGGTCCATATCACCTTCTTAACTGTACACATAGGGCACTGCGCCCCCTAATGCGCAAGTAAGAAGAGATAATTTTTCGGGCTCTCGTGTCTGTAAATGCATTCATATCATGCATCGCATAAACATCTCTTCATGTCATCATAATGAACATATCGTTCCTGCATTTGTCTGTTATCATATTACAGCCTCACGTTTTGCATGAGTCATGGCATCATCATGCATATACGTTCAACAAACTTTTTGATCTGCAAAATTGCATACCATTTGTTTTCATGTTTGCTCATCCTTGCGTTTTCCTCTACAAAACAAAAACAAAAAAGGGGAAGCGTGAAAACTTCACACTGCATTCTTAGTTGCATGTGTTAGGCACCATGAGCCAACCATGTTGGGATCATAAACCCATTTCTAAAAATAAAATAAAAAACACACAACAACAAAACAAAATAACTGAACATGGTACCTAATGCATGGTTAACTAGGAAATGGTGTTTCTTCGGGCATCTCAATTTCATAATTACATTTTCCGTGCATAAGCTTAAAGTATGCCCGAGTCATTCATCCCTATGAGATGTTGTTGAAGTATTGGCGATCAGAATTGCCATTCCTTGGATTATAGGGTTGAACCAAGCTCCCGCTTTTACGAAAAGGTTCATCGAGTCATGTTGAAGCATGGAAGTGACCATCTTGCAAAAATTGGGGCAAAAGATGGATCGTGTTACATCATTGTTTCGTCTACTGCCAAACACGTTTAGGATTGTTAATATCCTTGTTACTTCCAGCTTCACCTTGACAAAGATGTCATGGACCATGTTGAAAATTTAAATTGATTCAACCCCATGTCCTGCGTAAAAATTCGCAATACTTCAACTATGCATCATTCGCATACATCCATACTTTTCATTGGTTGCATTGCTCATTACATTCTTTCCTTGAAAAAAAAAAGAGAACTTAATCATTGTTATAAAAAAGAAAAAAAAAACACATGCTTTACGGTGCCCTCACCGAACTTGTGCTAGAGCTAGAGTAATGGGTGAAGTAGAGGAGATACAATAGAAGATGAAGGCCGACATGGAGGCCATTAAAGAGAAAATGGCCACAATGATGGAGGCCATGATGAGCGTGAAGAAGATAATGGAAGCCAATGCGGTTGCAATTGTCGCTACCAGCGTTGTTGCTAAGGTGAACCCGACGTCCCCATCCGGCATCAACCAAATGAATCATCCAACCTCAGATATGGTAGGCAAAGATTTGGATAGTACGGGCGGCCCCCATGATGTGAAAATTCAAAACGAGCACGCCTTCCCGCCATATGGCTTGCCTCTCAACTATACGCCACCCAATGTGGCGTACACTCCCAATAAGAATATCAATAACTCCACTCCTATACCCATTGAGAGCCAGCAACCCCAAACTGATCATGCACATGTCTCTTAAACCGTGGAAGAGACACATGAAATTCCCCACCACAATCTAGCCGACTTCGAGCCTTGGCTCGGATATGCCACTGAAGGGCAAGCAGTTGGTGGTATACCCCTTGAAAACACTTCGGAAGGCCCTCAGTATCACCCCCAGCTACACCTCTTGCATTCCACAACAAGTAAAAACCCTCGTGCTATGGCAGAAATGGAAAAGTTGGATCATTTAGAGGAAAGGCTCAGGGCCATTGAAGGAGGTGAAGATTATGCCTTTGCTAACCTAAAAGAGTTGTTCCTAGAACCCAATATCATCACCCCTCCCAAGTTCAAGGTGCTGGACTTTGACAAGTACAAGGGGACTACTTGCCCCAAGAACCATCCAAAGATGTATTGTCGGAAGATAAGGGCATACACAAAGATGAGGAACTGCTAATACATTTCTTCCAAGAAAGTCTTACTGGGGTAGCTGTTACCTGGTACACTAACTTGGAATCTTCCCGAGTCCATTCTTAGAAGGACCTAATGGTTGCCTTTGTTAGGCAGTATCAGTACAATTTTGATATGGTTCCGGATAGGATGCAACTACAGAACATTTGCAAAAAGGGGGACGGATCTTTCAAAGAACACACCCAAAAGGTGGAGGGATCTGGCGGCCCAGGTGGTACCCCCAATGATGGAAAGGGAGACGATGATCGTGATGGTAGACACATTATCAATACTCTACTATGAAAAGATGGTGGGCTACGCACCCTCAAAGCTTTGCGGATTTGGTCTTCACCGACGAAAGGATCAAAGTGGGTTTAAAAAGAGGCAAGTCTGATCATCATGCTTTGATAAATGCCAAAAAAAAAAACTAGGGCAAATGAAGAGGGTGAGAAAGAGGGAGAAACCCATGCTGTGACTGCCATTCCTATACGGCCAAGTTTCCCACCAACCCAACAATGTCATTACTCAGCCAATAACAAACCTCCTCCTTACCCACCGCCCAGTTATCCACAAAGGCCATCCCTAAATCAACCACAAAGCTTGTCTACCGCACTTCCAATGACGAAGACCACCTTTAGCACAAACCAAAAAACACCAACAAAAAGGAATTTTGCAGCAAAAAGCCTGTAGGGTTCACCCCAAATTCCGTTGTCATATGCTAAACTTGATCCCATATCCACTCAATAATTCAATGGTAGCCATAACCCCAACCAAGGTTCCTCAACCTCCATTTTTCTGAGGATACGACTCGAACGCAATGTGTACTTATCATGGAGGAGCCCCGGGGCATTCCATTGAGCATTGTATGACCCCGAAGCATAAAGTGTGAAGTCTAATTGATACGGGCTGGCTGAAATTTGAGGAGAATCGCTTGTTGAATCCTAACATTGACAAGAAACACCATACATGGGGCAATTCTGGAAGCTATTGTTATGAGTCATCAGGATTTTCAAGTTTATGCCATAAACCACAGTTACAATGCTAAATGATATGGATAAAATGGACATCCTCTCACGAACACATCTTTGCTTATTCAACTTCCACCGGAATGTGAGTGTAAGCCATTGGTCTGTTTGCTCAAGCAACCTGCGCTCCTGAGTGTTGACTTCCAAGACCGTTCAATCAGAGATTACTCATCTTGCACGTTGGTGGGGGTGTCGTAAAACGACGAGTAAAGTAAAAAAAAAAAAAAGAGGGGGCATTTGATTGACTGTGTTTTCAAGTAAAAATATAGACGTTCATGTGACTTCATTTTATCATTCCGGAAAGTTTGTCTTCTTAGAGAAGCGAGTTGTCAAGAATAGGATGTTGGACAAATGGCCTCAGTTATATTAAGAAAAGAGGGGTTGAATTAAGATGCAAAGACTATTCCCCAATTGAACTATCACTCTTTCTTTTTGGATTAACAATGCACCCTTAACATGAATTACTCAAAAGACAATTCAAAATAAACTTCTTTAAAGCAAAAGATAAATAGCAATAAATAAAAAAAGAAGTTTAAGGGAAGAGAGGAATGCAAACTTGATTTATACTGGTTCGGCCACTTCTCGCGCCTACGTCCAGTCCTCAAGCAACCCACTTGAGATTTTCCACTCTCTTTGTAAAACTCATTTTACAAAGTCTGAACCACACAGGGACAACCCTTCCCTTGTGTTCAAGAATCCTCTACAACAAGAGACTCTCAGTCTCTTAATCCCTTTTCAGAAGTAAGAAGAAGAGAAGAAGAAATTTCTCTTAAAAGGGATAGATTGTACAATGAAGACCAATCAAAATTCCTTATTGAATATGCAAGTGGTTGACCAAGGAATCTTTTTGAGAGGATAAGACAGTTCAGTTCAGAAAAACTCTTAATCTTTTGAGAGGATAAACTTTGTGGGCAATGAAAACTCTCTTTAAATTCGTGCTTCCAAGCCACCTTTGATGCCCATTCATAAATCATTTGAATAGATGTGACTCTTGGAAATTATTTTCCGAAAATCCCCTCTTGTAATCGATTACAAAACTTGTGTAAACGATTACAGGTTTTAAAAATTTGAATTAAAACATTTTCAACTGCTGGTAATCGATTACCAGAGAGCAAATCTCAATTTGAAATGATAGAATTCTTTGGTCAAACCTTTTGTTTTTCAATTTGGAAACTTCTTCCTAAGATTCTAGAGATCAACTTGATCATATATCTTGATTTCTTGTCTCGAATAAAACTTAGAAGCACTTGATCCTTCGGCATCATCAAAACATCAAAACATCTTGCTTCTACATAGGAGTCATTTGACTTAATCCATCAACTGAAAAAAATCCTTCAACTATTTCTCGTCCTTGAAAAATTCTTTTTGCAAAAATCAATTGCTTCTTTCATTCTCCCTTGCTACAAGGTTGTGAAAACAAAACAATGATGGATACCTTAGAGCCCTACACTGGGGCAATGAAAGGCACTATGCATAAACCTCAAACGAACCTAGGGGCAGATTAGAAGTTCTCACCCAATAGGTTCCTTGCTACAAGGTCATGACGAAAGATAACAATTGGTACCTCAAAGCCTTACACTGGGGCAATGAGGGGCACCGTGCATGAGCCTCAGGTGAACCTAGGGGCAGATTAGAAGTTCTCACCCATCGATGTTTTTTTAAAAAAAATAAAAAAAATAATAATAAAAAAGGGGACAAACCCTGGAATTTCAATGGATTGATTAAACATCAAACGACTCCATTGCCGTCGCTCCAAAATGGTCAAATGACTAAATCAAACAGAACAACACTCAGAGGGAGTTCTCAGAGAGATTTGCAAAAGATAGGATAAGGTTGCATGGACTATCACCTCTTTCAAAAGGACAGTCAATTTGTGTTTTCCAAAAAAAAAATCAAATCAAAATCAAAATCACAAAATAGGGAAAGAATGTCATGAACATTGTACAACTTTCCATTACATTGCATTGTTTCATATGAAGTCCGCATTTACCAAATTTCACGACAAAGGTTGCATGCATCTGCATCCCTAAAAATCATGTTAACTGCATAGATTTCCTACATCTAATGTCCAAATCTTGTGGATTTGGGATGACCGGCCCTCTCGATGAGTCGATCTCTTGCTTTCTCATAAGGGTGGACCCTTGGGTACTTGTACCTATTACCTTTAGAGGACTACACGTCCTCGCCTTGAGAGGACTGCATGTCCTCACCTTCGTAGGGCTACACGCCCTCACCTTTAGAGGACCACACGTCCTCACCTTCAGAGGGCTACACGCCCTCGCCATCAGAGGACCACACGTCCTCACCTTCGTAGGGCTACACACCTTCACCTTTAGAGGACCACACGTCCTCACCTTCAGAGGGCTACACGTCCTCGCCAACAGAGGGCTGCACGCCCTCACCTTCAGAGGGCTACACGCCCCCGCCATCAGAGGGCTGTATGTCCTCACCTTCGTAGGGCTACACGCCCTCACCTTCAGAGGACTGCATGTCCTCACCTTCATAGGGCTACACGCCCTCGCCATCAAAGGACTGCATGTCCTCACCTTCGTAGGGCTGCACGCCCTCACCTTTAGAGGACTACACGTCCTCGCCAACAGAGGGCTGCACACCCTCACCTTGAGAGGACTACACGTCCTCGCCAACAGAGGGCTGCACGCCCTCACCTTGAGAGGACTACACGTCCTCGCCAACAGAGGGCTGCACACCTTCACCTCCAGAGGACTACACATCCTCGCCTTGAGAGGGCTGCACGCCCTCACCTTTAGAGGGCTACGTGTCCTCATTTTCAGTGTGCTCCACATCTGCACCTTAAGAGAATTTAAGGTCCTCTGTCCTTAAATGCTTAACCGAGACTTGCACTCCCGGTTAAGGGACCAGTAGTTTCCTTTTAACGGTTCCTGGGCCACCCCCTGATATTGGAGGAGGGCCAACTGTGCGAGCACAACCAGAGAGGGAGGCTATCACACAGCTACTATGCATACCGGGGCAAGATTTCACCCGTGCCGCTGCAAAGAGACGAGTGCGGATCATGTGCACCAACATGACCACTCTTACACAGATATAGATGACATTGCTACTTAGCAACATTCTGCCCAGCGACCGCAATGCCAATCTCCCCCTGCAAAAGTATCAGTTGGTCTGTGTCGTCCCGACGTGGGTAAGTATGCATATGGTTCAACTGATTTCTGATACCATCTATTGTTTGCAGGGATCGCACCCACAGAGACACCTAGTGGACCTGAAGAAGTCCAACAGGGCCCTGGGGTTTCCAGCTTTGGTTACGGGCCTCTGTCGACCCTACAGGGCGCCCGTTCCCCCCAGCAAGTTCATGTCGTCGTGGCATAGGTAAGTATGCACCTCCCCCAACTGATTTCTGATGTCATATATTGTTTGCAGGGATTGTGCCCGCAAGACACCTAGTGGACCCGAAGAAGGCCAACAGGGTCTTGGAGTTGCCAGCTCTAAATACGGGTCTCTGTCAATTCTAGGGAGTGCCTGTCGCCCCCAGCAAGGTCATCAGGCCCCCCTACCAATCGAGCTTTCATCAAGAAGTACTGCGCCCCCAGGCAGGCGCAGGGCAAAACACCACAGCAGCCTGGGGATGGCCGGCAGCGGGCAACAGACGCACCACCACCACCTCTAGAGTTCACCTCTGCTCATCCACAAAAAGGTTTGAGTATTGCCTACACCACATGGCCGACCAATAGGCAACCAAGTCCAAAGCCAAAGGTAAGCAAAGTACTAGGTCAGTGACCGACAAGTCATAAGGCGTCCAGCTCAAGACGTTAAAGAAGCGCTACTAGGAGGCAACCTAGTACCTTTTAAATCTCTGCTTGTTATTTGATCAGCTTTGTTTCTCAAGTCATATTGGGACACACCTAGTTGCTCATGATCCTAAGAATTTAAATAAAACGAGCACAAGCTCGAAAGGTAGTCATACCTCACAAGTATATGTATGCGTGTTTAGGTAGTGAAAAATACCTTAGATATGCATGTATGTAATTTAGGTAGCAAACAACTACCTCACAAAATATATATGTATGTTTAGGTAGCAAGATACCTTAGATATGCATGTATGTAGCAAAAAGATACCTCACAAAATATATATATGTATGTTTAGGTAACAAGATACCTTGGATATGCATGTATATAGCAAAAATACCTCACAAAAATATACACATGTTTAGGTAGCAAAATACCTCATGAAAAAAAAAAGAAGAAAAAAAAACAAACAAGAAAAAGAAATAAAAAAATAAAAAAAATGAAAAAAAAGAGAGAAAAAAGAAAATAAGTTGTCTAGCTGAAAAACCAACATGCTTTTGAAAAGAGATGACTTCCAACTCTTTGAAAAAAAATTCGCTGATCATAACTAGTTTTTGAAAAAATGTGTGTACACCTGAAGGGTGAATGCTGTGAAATTTTCCCGAGTACCCAAAATGGACTAGGATGAATGCACAAATTGATAAAAGAACATATTTTGGAAACATTTGGTTGATTTAAAATAGAGGAAATGAATCGTGAGCCCTAGCATCACATGACCATAAAAATTTGACACTTGAGTGTCCACATAGGTGCATGCATGACCAGTTTTGCATAAAATTTCCAAATCATCATTTTTGCATTTGTGTCATGGAAATAATGTGGGACATCCCTTTTATCCTTGAACCAAACCAAACCACACCATGTATCATGTCTAGCCATTCTACAAGCCTTGAGTCAAAATCCTGACTCACCATAAACCTTGACCCAGGGTGAGAATGTCAATCCTTACCCTCGGAAGCAAAAAAAAGAAAAAAGAAAAAGAAGGAAAATTTCCAATCAAAGAGAAAGCAAAAAGGAAAGAAAGGAAATTCCCAATCAGAGAGTGGGAGAAAGCAAAAAGAAAAGAAAGAAAATTCCCAACCAGAGGATGGGAGAAAGTAAAAAAAGGGAAGGAAAGAAAGTTCCTGATCAAAGAAACTAGAAGAAATGTGCAGAAAGGTCTTTTGACCAGACAATATCTGAACAATACAGAACTGTCACCAAATGAACAAAAGGAAGGAAAGGAAACCATGACCTAAAGTGGTCTTCTCCCTTTGATTACCAACCAAAATCCTGTGCGTCGGTGACTTGCTCGCCTCGCGTCAAACAAGAACAGAAAAGGAAAAAGCAAAAAAAAAAAAATCAAAAGCCGAAAAACCCACCAAAAGAACCCATTTCCAAGGGAAGTCCTATTGATCCATGATCACGCATGTAATCTTTGATTTGATAGGAAATGATTTGTAAAATCAAGTCATGACATATCTATGGTTCGGAATTAGGATAAAACACTTACCTGTGCGAGATTGATACACTTTGAGTGGATTTCTTCTATTTTTGTCGAACCCAGTGTTTCCTCTAAATGGTCATTTAGAAACGAAATACTAAACATCCAAAATCTCATTTATGGTTATGAGAAAATTTCATCAGCATACTCTCCTTCCCCGGTAGACGCATTGTTTTTCACTCAAAAAGGCATATGCTGCTCTAATCAGTTAGAATATTTGTCTCTTTGCTAAAGCATGTTTGCATTTTAGTGGAGAAAACACCAAGACTTTTTCAAGTCTCACAAGTTATCCAGAACTACGTAGGTCTGAGTTCCTCATTGGAGGATACGTAGGAGCAAGAGCCTCGCTTTTGTCGACCACACCGCTTTTTGTTACCATGACCCAAGAGCTAGTAGCCCGCAGAGATGCCCTACGGTTATCCGCACCTCGTCATTCAGTGACCCCAAGTGTGATTGATGAGCAGAGGCCAATGTGGTCATCTGCGCCCTTTCCGGAGATGTCAGCATCTTCCGGTGGAGACTTTTTCAAGTCTCACAAGTTATCTAGAACTACGTAGGTCTGAGTTCCTCATTGGAGGATACGTAGGAGCAAGAGCCTTGCTTTTGTCGGCCGCCCCACAATCTCTGTCATACTGACCCTGAGGTCATGTGACATGCGGAGACAAATTA
Source organism: Glycine soja (assembly GCF_004193775.1). Lineage (NCBI taxonomy): Eukaryota > Viridiplantae > Streptophyta > Magnoliopsida > Fabales > Fabaceae > Glycine > Glycine soja. The sequence continues at coordinate 8,782,177 of NC_041021.1, read as the reverse complement.
TGGTCATTCCGCACACCTTTTGCCATTCAGACACAGTCGTGTCCGATGGCACGCAGAGACAAATTATGATCATTCTGCGCCCTTTTGTCATCCAGAGGCGGCGGGCCCGGTGACATGCGGAGACAAATTATGGTCATTCCGCACCCCTTTTGCCATTCAGACACAGTCGTGTCCGATGGCACGCAGAGACAAATTATGGTCATGCTGCGCCCCTTTGTCATCCAGAGGCGGCGGGCCCGATGACATGCGGAGACAAATTATGGTCATTCCGCACACCCTTTTGCCATTCAGACACAATTGTGTCCGATGGCACGCAGAGACAAATTATGGTCATTCTGCGCCCTTTTGTCATCCAGAGGCGGCGGGCCCGATGACATGCGGAGACAAATTATGGTCATTCCGCACACCCTTTTGCCATTCAGACACATTTGTGTCCGATGGCACGCAGAGACAAATTATGGTCATTCTGTGCCCTTTTGTCATCCAGAGGCGGTGGGCCCAATGACATGCGGAGACAAATTATGGTCATTCCGCACACCTTTTTGCCATTCAGACACAGTTGTGTCCGATGGCACGCAGAGACAAATTATGGTCATTCTGCGTCCTTCGTCAATCGCGACCAACAAGCCCGTTGACACACGGAGATTTACGTCATCTTCCGCTCTCACAAGATCTGTCATACTGACATTTGAGTCACGCTGACGGGCGGAAATACCCGAGTGGTTATCCGTATAAACATTCTTTTGCTATCTGTAAGACAGAACGCTTGATAGCACGCAGAGACTGACATCGTCTTCTGCACCTTTTGTTCCCCCGGGAACAACAAGTCATTTGCATGCGGAGATTTTATGGTCACCCGCGACTCTCGTCAACCGAGAGGAACGAAATTAGTGTCTTATCTTTACTTTCCTTTTATCTCCAATAAAAGACAAGTAAAGAGGGGCAACTGTCATACCCTAATTTCGTCCGGGGACCTTTGCTTAATGACATGCAACTTTTGTTTGGTCCTTGTGAGGTGCTTGGCACCCATCATTAGGCAATTTGTGAAATTCCGGGACATGCCGGAAAACAAAAGAAAATATTGATGCACAATCTGTAAGGTTCCGTGACACACCGGAAATCAAATGGAAGCATCGTTGCACAATTAGTGAGGTTCCGTAACATTCCGTAAGTCAAAAAGGGGATGATTATGTAATCCGCAAGGTTCCGTAACATTACGGAAAGAAAACAAGTATCGTTACGAAATTCGTAAGTTTCCGTAACTTTACGAAAAAAGAATCACCAAAAAAAAGGCAGGGGGTGTACTTAGTAAAAATGGGGGTGCAAATAGCAACCAGGCCCACTTGGGCCCTCCAGAAGATTCCTCTAGAAGGCTGTTGCTTCTGGAGGAAGCAACCCTGCTCGCCTGGGCGAGCTGGGTGGCAAGCTTCTCCCCAAATTTTCTATAAATAGGGGGAGAAGTGAAGTGGAAAAGGGTTGAGCCCCTTAGGCATTTCTCTCTCTTTCGAATTTGCTTAGAAAAATTATTTCCGTGAAGAAAATCCAAGCCGAGGCGCTTCCATAACGTTTCCGTGAGTGATTTCGCGAAGGTTCTCGACCGTTCTTCGACGTTCTTCATCCGTTCTTCATCGTTCTTTAGTCTTCAACGGGTAAGTACCTCAAACCAAGCTTTTCAATTCATTCTATGTACCCGTGGTGGTCCACATTTGGTTTCATGTATTTTTATTCTCGTTTCATTCACTTTTTATACCCCCTTTTGACGTGCTTAAGCCATTATTTTAAGTCATTTCTCGCTTAACCTAAAAATAAAATAAATTTCCACCGATCGTTTGAATTGTATTATCCGTTAACTTTGGTTGAAATGAATTCCGACCGATCGGTCGTGCCGTAACCACGTTGGAAATCAAAAAAAGAGGTAAAATAATAATATAATAATAATAAAAAAATACCCTATTAGTAAAATAAAGCGAAAAATCAATTGGACGTTTTCTCTTTGGGATTTCTCATTCTTGATTGAATTGACTAATAACTAAAGTGAAACTAAGGCTAAAATCAACTCGCCTAGTCAAGCTCGTCCATAAAAATAGGTTTTTGAAGTTTATCATTTCAAATTTCTTACTAAGTAAAATGGATCATTTTCAAGGTCCAACGCCTTAAAATGATCACCTTTTAAGTAAAAAAGGAATCACTTGATAAGAAAGAACTACGTAGGTCTGATTTCCTCATCGCAATTGAGGAATACGTAGGAGCAAAGGGAAACACCCTTGTCGACCACAAAAAGAGAAAAAATATAAAAAGGGTATAAAGGATATAAAGACATAAAAAGGGAACGTAAAAATCAAAGTCATGTTTGCACATTCGATTAAAGGTTGTCGTCCCTTGGGACGGACGTGTGGGGTGCTAATACCTTCCCCGTGCGTAAATACAACTCCCGAACCTTTCACTTTAAAGTTCGTAGATCACGTCTTTTCCGGTTTTTCTGACGTTTTCCTCAAATAAACGTTGGTGGCGACTCCGCGCGTATTCCTTTCGTGGAACACGCATCCCGCGAGTCACGCGTCGCCCTCCCGCCGAAGGGTAGGTTGCGACAAGCCCAAAGTAGGCAGAAGAGCTACTATGATAAGAGAAGAAAGGATCTTGAATTTGCTATAGGTGATCATGTATTTCTGAGAGTCACTCCGTGGACTGGGGTTGGTAGGGCGTTGAAGTCCCGTAAGCTCACACCTAGATTCATTGGTCCCTTTGAAATCCTAAAGCGTGTCGGCCCAGTTGCGTATCAGGTGGCTTTGCCACCATCTCTCTCAAATCTCCACAGTGTCTTCCATATCTCTCAGCTCAGAAAATATGTCCATGATCCGTCGCACGTGATCGAATTGGACAATGTCCAAGTGAAAGAGAACTTGACATATGAAACACAACCACTGAGGATCGACGATCGTATGGTTAAGCAGCTAAGGGGGAAAGAGATTCCCTTGGTCAAAGTAGTATGGGGAAGTGCTTCGGGCGAGGATGCCACCTGGGAACTAGAGGGTCAGATGCGTGATGCATATCCTACCTTATTTGATACTAGTAAGTTTCGAGGACGAAACTTTTTTTTTACGGGGGTGGAATTGTAACAGCCGTTTTTTTTAATAAATAAATAATACAGTAATAAGTTAATAAATAAATAAATAAATAAAAATATAATTAGGTCATAAATCTCCACTATATAAACCAAATGTTAACCTAGAGCAGCTTTTACAAAACACTTCTGCCCCTTTTTCTTTTCTAACGCACAAGAACCCTAACAGAGCAACCAGAGGAGGAGCTCTAGAGAGCACCAGAGACGCCACCATTGCTAACAGAGAACATTTAAGTGACTACCTCGAGGTAAGGGATGAGTTACTCACGCTTGGGAATTAGAATGAACATGTGTAGGGATCCCTAGAGAATCAATTTTTGGGTTATTTTGGGATGTTTATGAATTTAATTATGTTTTCATGTTTAATCGCAGATTGAGTGTGTTTGATGAACCAATTGGTGTTCTGTTGCGACTTTGTTGTAGTATTGATGTGTTCCTGTGTTAGGTGTGTACCTTAGGAATTAGAATTCTTTATAATTAGCATAAAAATTGTGTGGTGGTGATTTTGTTTATACCAGATATGGTGGCCTTTCAATCTTGTTCTTTTTATTTTTTTTTATTATTTTTTTTTCACACCGCAGTGTATACATGTACATATATATCGATACTGTTTTTATCTTTTATTTCACGTAGGTGATTTCTCGTCATGAAATTCGTATGTGTAGGGATTGTTGGATAAATGAATTGGCTAAAATCATTTAAAGAAATCAACTTAAGTTGTATTCACATTGTAATTAGGCATTTTCTTGATGTTGGTAACTTAGTTGAAATATTTTTTAGCCTTAGGAAACATTTGAAAGTATAAAAAAATGGTTTAGTACTCTATTTATTTTTGTCTTAGTGTATTTCAAGTAAACACTTTTACTGTGATGTGCAATAATAATAAATAAATAAATAAATAAAAATAGGGTTATAGATATTATTGTTTCATAGTGATTATTGTTGTGACTTTATAGATTAATTGTTATAGAAGTTCTTTTTATTTATTTTGCTGAATTAATATATTTCGATTTAATTTATATTTTGTGATGTCAAGTAAATGTTACTATTGAATCATATGTGTAGGGTGCATGAGATGCAATAAATTATTTTATTATGAAAATGTGATTGAGATGATGTGTAAGTGATAATCAATTGATACGTGATGGATTGTGAATTACATGACTCTTGAGATGTTGTCTGTTTTGAATTGTGAGCCATGAATTATGTAATCACACAACTGTAAGACCTTTTAAGGGCGACGAGTTAATGCGCGATGAGTTGTGATGGGATCCACTGTGGGAACCCGACGAGCTAATCACTTGAGGTGCACTGGGTTAAAATATATATATATATATATATATATATATATATATATATATATATATATATATATTTAAAATATATACAATTGAGATTTTGAAAACAATTGAGTAGTTGTGTGTATTGCATAATTCATAGGTAGAGTCTGTGTGTTCAAATGTTTTTTTTGGGTTGGACCTGAATCAGGAGGGAGAAGCCCTGACGGACTCTTCAGAGTGTAGGCCTTGGGGGTCATCCGGTTTGAGTGCTCCTGTAAGCCTGTGCCGATCCCACATGGTTGGAGCATTCTCGCAAAACAACATGACCCTGACTGGTCTCCCTATGATTTCACTTAGTGAGAGTGACCTGACTTGCCCATTGTGAGGCATGTCCTGTCATATACTCCTAGGCGCCCGACAAGGTTTTTCACTGAAAAATGGTACCACATTGCATGTAGGCTTAAGTCTTAGTATAATTGTTGCATAACGCTTGTGTTTGAATTTCATTGAGTTAACAATTGTGGTTGTTGTTATTTTATGGAGTGTGTAAACTTGAATGGGTGTGAATAATGTGTGCGATTTTGTGCAGTAATGTTATTTATATAAATTCAGCTTTAAGTATTATATATTTCACATGCTCTAATGTTTTATTATATACGAATGTGATAACTCACTCCCGGTGTGTGTTTGTGTTTGGGCTAATTGCCACTTTGTTTCAGGTGAGCCTTCATATGATGAGTCACATGCTAGAGATGGAGAGAATTAGTCTGTGATAGGGATATGCTCTGATAAGTGTGATATTGGGGCATAGGACTTTACCTCGCATATTATGATTTTCACATGTTATGATTTACTGAATGATACAATTGCATTATACTTTTCTACTTTAGTTTCTTTTTATTATTTATTTATTTAGAGTGGATGGCCTTGTTTTGAGCCGGAATAATCTTACCTTTTATTTAAAAAAAAATTCTATTATGTTTTCACTAAGTGAATGTGAACCTTTATCCTTTTGAATTGATTTAAATTAAATGTGTTTAAAAAGAAAAATTATTAATTAATTTTGCATGTTTTTTTTCTTCTCTTTTATTATTATGTGTTTATAATCTTTTAAATAAATTTTGTATGATTTATTTAATTAGTTAGTTATAATTGTAAGGGTAGAGAGTGTCATATCGTTGAATGTTATTTTCGACCAACGTAGAAAATCATTTTTTTAGTAGTGTTCTGACATTGAAGATGAAAATAGGTGATGACAATTTACAAAATTATAACTATGGTGAAGTTGATACAAGTAGTCCAAAGAGTTTGATATGTTAAGCTGATATTGATTTTTATTTTCAAAGAGTCCAAACTTTTAAAAAAATGACCAAATATATATAAAAAGAAACAAAAAAAATATAGAAATCAAAAGAAAAATATAAAATTTATTATAAAAAAGTATTTAAACCTAAAAAAAATTATGGCATGTTCATTTGGAGCAGTTATTTTTGTACCCAAAAAAAATTGGATTTTGGGAGCAGTCTTTTCTCTCTATTCTAGCCTTTTAGAGGTGTGTTTATTATCCAGAATTAAACACGGTATTATCATATATGCAACACTTTTACATTGCTTAACTAATTAATTTTTAGAGGTATTTTGGTTAAAGAAATTACTATTTAAGAAAAATTTGAAAAAATAGCATCGATCTCATTTTGCACCTTTATTTTAATTCAAATATTTTTTTCAAATATTTTTTATTTATTTTTTCTTTCACATGCATATGATAAAACTTACCCTTATGTTATGTGAATCTGTCTAGGGTCCCACCATAGGAAAGAATTTTATAGCCATTAGATATCTATATCTTTTAATTTATGGATGAGATTTTTTGTAATTTTCATTTTTTTTATTTTTCTCTTCTTCTTTCCAGATCTACCCCTTGCACAGTGCCTCTTCTTCTTGCAGAAGTTTCTGCGTCAGAGACGTTGGATTTCACAGTATTAACATCGGTGGTCAATCGATGTTGAATAGAAAAGGAAGTTTTAACATACGTTGGATGAGCTTCTCGTATTTCTCGATTTCCTCACTACTAGAAAAGGAAGTTTTAACATCGGTGGAAATCGACATTTAACATCGGTGGTCAATCGATGTTGAATAGGATGTTGTTGAAAGTTAAAAGTTTCAACATCGGTAAAGATGTAATAATACTGAACCCAGTAAATGACCAAATAAAATGAAAGAAAGCTATATTTAATTTTCTATTTGAATTCTTTTACTAGATACATTTCCATCAGTCATCAGTCAGTGAAGATGCAATAATACTGAACCCAATACTTGTGGTACACATAAATTACATAAAATGAAACTAGAATCACAGAAGTCCTTGTCAAGGAAGGTAATTGATAGTAATATAGAATCTGTCCAGCCACCATTTTACACTTACATATGTCAGCATTATGTGCAGTAAGGGCCCATTGATTCCCCCACCCCCCACCCCACTCCACTCCCTTTTATTCTCTCTCTTTCTCTTTTTTGCATGGGCATACTGTTCTAGCTTTACATAAAATGATGTAACTTATTTGTATAGTTCTTTCTCCCCAAACTTAGCATGAAAAAAATTATGATAAATAAAAGTTGAATACCAAGCATCACATTAATTGAGAATTCAGATTGATGTACTTAAAAAATGGATAGAATATTAGCAATTTCAAACATTGAAACAATGTTTCGTATCCCACTGTCAGTGTCCATAAGTCCATCAAGATAATCAACTGTATAAAATTCCTTACAAACAATATTGAGTTAGGAAAATTTTAAAACGAATTATCTTCAATTCAAAAAATTTAGATGTTTCCAACTAAATTGTGAAAATCATTCATGCCTTGGAAAAGGAGAAAAATCTTTCCATTGTGACATAATCTTTATACGACAATTGATATTAAGTGCTTGATACTCATCAAATTTAAGCAAGTTTTCAATCCCTAGTTGAAGCTTGGCATTTTATTAAATATAATAGACATCCAGAATCTAGATGATTCAGTAAATTAGCAAATTAACATTCCCTTTGCCTTTATTGTGGGACATGGATATTTTTTGCTGCATTTCAGCTGATATGGTTTTTAAGGGAGGGGTTCATTTGTCTTTTATGCAATGTAATTGGTTTCTCTTTTGATCTATTGCTTGTCTTACTGTTATATACATTTTTCTTGTTCACAAGAAATACTATAAATTCCATGAGGCAGGGGCAGGGGGCCTAGATTAATGAATGAAGTTTAGTGTTGGTTCATTTTACAGGAGCAGAAAGCCAGCACAGTGCATTCTATAACTTTAATAGACATCAACAGCATAATCTGAATACCTGACCAATCCACCCAGCCAACTCATTTGGATTTGCAATAGTTGCTGACAGGCAAATAAGTTGAACTTCTTTAGGGCAATAAATAACCTGCAGAAATCATCCTAATATGCATGAACAAATAGGAGAAGTTGAGCAAGCTATGTAACAAGAAAAGTCAAAAAATAATGCTTACAATCTCCTCCTAGATTGTACCACGAGATATGTCAGTAAGGTAATGAACTTCGTCCAAAACAATCACATCAACATTTACAAGTCCACTTCCAGAAGAAACATTACCAACACTACATGAAAAGCAGTAGTCAATAAGTACTCACATTCCACCGCAGCCTCCGCAATCAGCGTCTTCTCGCTGCTCGTCGGAGCGGAAACCACCACCGAGAAGCCTCTCAAAAAAACCAGTATCGCCTGCCGCTGAAACTCAACAAAAAAAAAAATCAAGACCTCAACACCCAAGTTTCGAATTTCTCGAAAACAAAGAGAAACAAAAACAAACGGTGAACGAACCTGAAACTTGTCAATGCGGAAGTCGTAGACGGAGGTGAGCTCATCGACGTCAATGAGATCGGCGCCGAACTCCCTGACTTCATTGCATAGCTTGTCGACTCTCTGCCACTTGAATCCACTGTGCCAAGCGAACACGTCGGCCTCGTCAGAAGCCTCACCCAAAACGTCATCGTATTCGTCAGCAGAAACGTTGTCTTGGTCTTGGTCTTCTTCTTCATCGTCTTCTTCGTCCTCATCGGCGTTGGAGAAGGCACGAAAGGTGGAGGTCGGGGACTTCAAGGAGAAGGAGGCGTGGAATTTGAGGGAAAAATGAAGGGATCGAGGGCGAAGGAGAGAGAATGAGAGAGTGGTGGATGAAACCAATTTTAATTCTAGAACACTCTATGAGATTGAATGTGAGAGTTCTGATTCTCAAAGAGCTAAATGCCTCCTTGAGGAGTTCTTCACCCGAAAGAGAGAGAGAAGAGAGAATGAGTTCAAAAATGAAGGGTCACAAAAATAAAAGGTCTCTGCCAACGATAAGATAAGAGAGAAAAATAATAATAAAAATATAAGCATTCAAAGACGGTGAACCAAAACCGTCTTTGTACAGAAAAGCACTACGACGGTCTTTTTAATGACCGTCCTTAAATTTATAATTTAATTACGAGAATGTCATCCCATTATTTTCAAAGATGATGGTATACCAACCGATGTTGTCAGTGCGTTGTAATAAAAGGATTTTGTAGTAGTGCCTAGTGATGCAGAAATGGTGACTTTCGGCATAGAGGCTGCTATGCTTGATAAGGTTTTTCTTGCAACTTTCATAATTTTGGATCACTTGATTGCAAAACGAAGAATAAATAAAATGGATTTCATTCCTCTAACTTTTTCAATAATTTCAAATTTGTCCCCATACTTAAATGATGATGTATTTACATCAGGGTACAACACTATCCAATCATAATTCATTATTAATGACTTTTAAAATTTAATACCTATGTACTGATTATATTATCATCTAATCACAAATCATCCTTTAACTTATTTTAAGATAAATATTTTAAAAGTCTTTGAAATTATCATATAGTGATTAATGATTGTGTAAAATCTTTATAATACCTTTTCTTTTTAATCTAAATATACCAAAAGGATAAATGATTATTGACTTTTGAAATAACTGTTCTAAAAATCTAATAATTATGAATGTGTTAAAATTAAAGGTCAGAAGTATTGTATTATTATTTTTTCGGGAGTTATAATTCAATACTTTTCCTTTACCGTGTAACCTTCATTTAGAAAGAAACCCCTAATCAAGAAGTGATTATATATTGAATGGATAGTAATCTTGATACACACAAAATGAACAAACCTTTGCTTTAGAAAAACTAGACCCAAGCTTACCTGGGTATAGGCAATAAGAGAAATATTAACAATGCATTTTTAAATAATTGTTTTTCAACACTCTTTTATAATTAGTAGAAATTTGCTAAGAATCACAATATTGTATGAATTTAACTCTATTTGATTAATTTCACTCGTAATTTTAATTTTTAATAATTTTAACCAAGGGAGGAGAGTGTGTCGCTAACATTTTTCTTTAAACAGCAACCTCTAGATGTTTGGCATTGACGTGTACCACTTGGACTAAGATGAAACGGCATATTTTGAAACCTTTTATTATTTATAATTTCTTTCAAAAGAGAGGGGAAGCAGGTAAATGAGATTATTGTAAAAGTTGTCAGTGAAAATCCAAAACTTATATATCAATATGAATAAAATTAGGACTCTGCATAATGTTGGTCACGGATAATCCTCTCATGCATAATCTATGTTTTATGCCAAGAAAGAAATCCCATCCCATGCACTTAAGATGCTGTAAGAGATAAATAAATGTACGTGTATAAAATGTTGTTAGGTACAATAATCCTCAGAAATGCTAATTTAGTTTCCTTCCCACTTATGTGTATGATTCACTCATTTTTTTTTTCTTCATAGGTTGTTACAAAACAAATGTGTAAATGTTGCTTTAAATTTTGAAACAAATACTCAAATGGAATCACACCAGCCGAAAAATTCTTTACATGCTGTGTATTCTTGAGCCCCTTGGTGATAAAATTTTCTAGCTCCACCATAAGATAAGCACCCTTCCCATTTTTGACATAGCTTGGTGCTAGAACCTTCTTTTTCTTCTGTTTTCTTACTAATTTCACCACACTTTGTGTAGGTATCACACTCTTGACTAACTTCTGGTTCATTATTGCCTCTACTACAAGTTATTTGTTCCACTCTTTCTTCTCTATTCTCTGTGCCTAAATCTTCTTCTTCTTCTAGTGTTTCCTCCTTCTCACCTTCTTTGTGATTCCTCCTTACCTTTTCACTATTCTCTGTGTCTAAATCTTCTTCCTCCAATGATTCCTCTTTCTCACCTTCTCTGTGATTCATCCTTACCTCTTCAGTATTCTCTGTTCCTAAATTGTTTTCTTTCAGTGATTCCTCTTCACCTTTTGAGTTTTTTGCATCTGAAACATTTGAGTTTTCTGGTGAAAAGTCTTCCTTTACATAGAGGCCATTGCTATTTGCTACACATGGCAGTGCAGAGACAACCTGCAATATTACCAAGTTAGTAATATCAGTCAAATGAGTATAAAGAGCATATTATATCAAAAATGATTCTCTCACACCTATAAGGGGTGTGAGATGGAAGATACAGAAAAAAAAGGAAAAGAGAAGAAAGAAAGAGAGAAAATGAGGGATGTGATGAGTGATGTAATGAAAAAAGAAAACAAAGATAGAGGGAGAGAAGTGAGTGTTAATGAATGTAAAAAAAAATTAGACTTAGAGAATTTAATGAATTTAATTTGTGAAGATTTTAAGTAGAAAATGAGAACTTAAAAGGACTTTAGGTGGAAGAAAATCGAAGAGGGGATTAAATTTTCTTTATTTTAAAAATAGAGATTTAATTAATCCAAAATATACTTATGGATAAAAAAAGATCCAAATATACTTGAATCAAAGTCATACGCAATCCAAAATTAAAAGGATCAAAAGTGCATTTAAACTTACATTTTAAGATATATCTTTAGATATGGATGGATCATGATCATATTTATCTTTGAAGTTTGAACTATTGACTTTGTAAAATTATAAATGTTTACTATGATGCATAGCGAAAGGTTATTTCACTAACTTCACATTCTTGTCATAGTTTAGAATCAACTTTTTAAAGCTGAATCTGAATACAAATATTGAGTTTTTCATTGTTCATTCTGGGGCACTACCATAACTTGTTACGATTCAATCAACTATCAACTACTAACTAAATGATCTTCATTCCATCAAATTTAAGACTGACAAAATCATGTTTTTAAGATTTTTAGTGATTTAGCAACCTATCAAATTAAGAGAACTGTCAGAAATACACTCTCTAACACACTCTTTAAACATATCTTATTGGTTAAAATTTATAAAAAAAATGACAAAATTAAGCACTAAATGCACTTCTTATTTAAAGAATCTCTATCTTGATTTTTGTAATTTTCAATAAATTTTAACCAATAAAAGAGAATGTTAAAAGAGAGTATGTTAGAAAGTGTATTCCAAATTCCAATCACCCTTCTTGAATTAATATCCCAGCAGAAAATAACTTGTACAACTTATCTTCAACTGGCATATTCCCAATATGTAAATCTTACCATATTCATTGTGAATCTTTCCTTTGGATTCTTTTTCAGACAATTTTCTGTTATGTGGAACAATGAAACAAGTTCTTGTTCATCATAGGAGCTTCTGACTTTGGGATCCACCAACTGTCGATACTCTCTTCGTCCAAGAAGTGACCTTACCTGAAGAAATTTGTTCAATGCACACAAGGAATGAAATCAATATGATATAACAGTCTGGTTTTATAAATGAAAATAAAACAAACATTTTATTAAATGTAAGAAAAATGCTCACGTTCCTATCATTAGGACTTGCGGTTCCAATTAATAGAAATAGTTGAAGCCTAAAAATGCACAACTGAGAAGTAAAATAAAAATAGGTTATGGAATAGGTTTACAAGTAGATTCTAATGGTTTATATGAAAACTCCAAGAGCAAGAAATGACTAAGTGGACCAGAAGAATCAGAAAGAAAATTTTGAGATGCTCCTCCAACCAATTTACTATCAAGTTTTGACATGTAAATATGCTATTGATAGAAAATGTGATGAATTGTACAAACTTGTATAGTTACTACAGATAAAAAGGCTCACTGCTATAGGATATGTGTGTTTTAAAAATGACTAGAGCAATATAGAATGAAGTACCTCACAAATGGCTATTTTCACTATTCACTGGAATATATTATCCCCAGATAGATGAAGTGTGAAATAATAACAGTAATGCAGCAAATGTTCTCAGATATGGTTGGACTATATATTAAAGAAAAACGAAACATGTTTGTTGCAAACATAACCCTAATTAATTGCAGTAGCCAGTAATTTATAGAAACACAACAATATGGCTCTTACACATTCAACAAGACATTTCTGTCCTAATATTTTATCTGCTATCATACGGCCGGCAATCAACTCTACAAGAACTACACCAAAAGAGTACACATCTGCCTCAGTTGATAATTCTTCACTCTCCTGACACTCTGGTGCAGTGTATCCACAATTCCGTATACTTTTTTGCTTGCAGACATTCTTCAATTCACATCTTTCTTTTCCAAACACAAAATCTCCTACCTAAGTATGCATTGCATTCAACAAATTGTTAGTTTGTTATGATAGCAGATTAGCTTATTCAAATTGAAACTTAGTATAATCACAAAAACATAGCTCCAGAGCATTAAGGTTCAAGTAAAGTACCATTGGTTTGAACTCATGATTTAGAAGAATGTTACTAGGTTTTATTCCTCCATGTACTATATTATTCTCATGTAGATACTTTAGACCTCTGGCAACACCTATTGCAACTTTCACCCTTTCTCCCCAAGTCAATGATGTAGCACTTTGCCCTGCATGATTCAGAAATTTCCTGTGTTATATTAACATACTTTAGCTATGTCCTTGTACATAGTACTCAAAGCTCATTTAAAATAACTTGTTCTAAATTTAACATTTCACATGTTTATCCTTACTTGATAAGTACTGGTCAAGTGAACCGTTGCATGCCTTCTCGTATACAATTAGCAATTGACTTAATCGTATACACGAACCCAACAGCATGATCACATTTTCATGTCTGGCATTTATGAGCAATTGGAATTCTGAGATAAAGACCTTCTGTTCTTGTAAGCTTGTGAATGTGTGTTGCTTAATAACTATTTCTTGGTTATTCTCTAGCTGGCCTCTGAAAGCAGGTCCATATTCACCTTCACATAGAGAATACTTTATTGAAAATCCTTCTGTAGCAGCTTCAAGTTCTTCATAAGTATATTTCTTTTGCAATCCACTGTATGGACGCCTACTTCTACAGATTGAGCATACAGAAGACTTCGAATTCTCCAAAATGACTTTCGCTTCATTCGCATTCTTCAAACCCTCATCACAGCTTCCCTTAATCTGCAGTTTTTCCTGGATTTTTTGGTTAGAATTTTTCTCATCAATCACGTCATTGCTGATAACTGTTACTCTGGACATCTCTTCATGGGGGCTGCTCTGCACATCTTCTCCACCCTGTATCAGTTGATCTGCATTTCGCTGACCTATTATGTCATTGGTTATGACTGTTAATCTTAGGCTTCTTTCCTCCTCATATTGGTTTCTGCCAATCCATTCTTGCTCCTGCTTCACTGGATCAGCTTTCATTTGACCTAGCATTTGGTTATTATTAATCCCTTCCAGCCTCCTTCAGTGAAAAAGCTAAAGAAACAAAGATAGCAGAAACCTAACTAGTATTTAATTTAGTGATTATATGATTTTTTCTTTGTGGATTGATTTGGCATATTGAAATAAAATAGTATTCAGCTAGTATGACTGATAGTTAACTGGATCGAAAATATGATTATTTTTTAATTCTCTTTTTTTACTTACTTTTGGGGTCAATTATTGCATGCTGAAAAGTTCCTCTTCATCAGGAGATCCTGTTGCCATGTCAGCTTAAGCTGCCTGTATGTTACATTACATTTTTCTTTTGTGGGGGTTTCTATTTTTAATATTTTTTTATCTCTTAAATGTTTAATCCTGTAATATCACTCAATTGTCTCTTTTAAGTTTTCTGATCTACTTTTGCCCATACATTTTTAGTTATAGATCTATCTTATTACTTTTACCCATATGTCTTGTTTTGTGATTTGTCTACATGTCTTGGCCCTCTTGCTAGATTTCCTAAATTACCTTGTGTACTAATCATGGCAGGCTCATCATGTGGTAAGCATGAGTTTTCTGGAGGAGAGTCTTCAATTACAGAATACTCAGCTGATTCTTCTATGCCTTGTAATGAAGATACAACCTGAAATAGCCCGAAGAAAACTTATGCAAGTTTCAAATGTATGTGCTGTTGACAATGTATTTTATTTAGTTGTCCATAAGACTAGTCATGTGATGACTAGGACATGACTAGTTTGTTTACTATTATTCTTTCTTTTCCTTAATTAACATGTGAATTGTATACCTATTCTTTTACCATAAGTTCATTTAAGACCCGTCAATAAAAAATAAAATCTTTTTCACATTGTTATCTTGGTTTTAACTTTAAGGAAAATACTACCCATACTACTCTATGTATGGTTTATTTTAGCTCTAGGGTACCAAAGAACTTCATATTAAATGGTTGAATAAACTTTTCTTGTAAAACCATAAAAGCCAAAAAAAAAATTGCTGCTGTTAATCAACTTATCTCATAAATTATTTGTAGAGTTCTTCTGTTGAACTTCATAGTGTCCCTGGTGAAGAGCTATAAAATCATTTTTGGGCTCTAACATATCAGTTTAACCTTTTAGATAGAGTTAGATTCTTCTACCTTCTGTTATATAATTAAAAATTCAGTATATGGTAGTGTTTAGTATTATTTACAATCTATCAAGCTCAATGTGCTTTCATTGAGAGAGAGCATGTCATACTTGGTCTCAAAAATACAATCATTCCTAAACTAATAGCCTAAACTTCTACGAGAGTTGGCATTTGGCATAGTATCAAAACTTTCTTAACTAAATTGTCAAGAATTTGACTTTTGTAGCTGTCAATCATCTTGTTAAACTATAAATTCAGAAGAAAGTTTGACGTGCTTGTTCTTTGTGCATGCTTCTAGCTCAAAATGCATTTTTGTCAAAGAACATATCATGATTCATGATGATTTAAAACTATTCTAGATAGCTCACCCAAAAGATTAAGCCTTTCAAGATGATTAGTTTTCTTGATCATGACATTAACAAAATCCATTGTTTTAATGCAAGAAGCTACACTACTTCTACTCCTAATAAAATACCATAAAAAACTAGAGAAAATCTATAAAGATATCAACGAGATAAATTTCAGATTTCTTCATTGCTTCCTCAATAGGTGCAAATCTTACATTATATAATAACTCTAATGGATGACAACCATACATGTGTCACCATCTAGTATTTTAGGAAATTAAAATGAAATCAAATAACATCAAAAGTGATACAATCTTACCCCTCAAGGGTATTGGATAGAAGACTCCAAGAAGATTGAACTAGAGCGATTAAAGAAGGCCCTAGGATTCTCAAGAACCTCAAGATAGATTTCTGAGCCTATGGGCCAAGATTGGGTCCACTCTTCTTTGTAAATATTAGAATAGTTTCATGTCTAGTCATGAAACTTGTCACATAAGATTTATTATGTTGTGCTAAATTTTATTGTTTCTTTGTCTAACTCATTTGTTCATGAGTGTATGAAATTCTTTTAGCCTTTAGTTGATTTGAGCCAAATCTTGCATGTTAATTAGTCCTTAACATGTTCATGCAAAATTCTTAGAGAGTCTTTGATTGTGAACCTTTTCTTGAACTTTTAGGTTTTCCTATGATTGTGTCTATTGTGAATTTGAGTTTTGGTGATTGAATTGCTGACTCAGATGTTGATTCTAAGTGAATATTGAGCTCCTAAAAATGTGGTAAACAACCCTAGTGAGTTCAACATACATAGGAAGGTTGAAAATAAGCCCAAGGCAATCAATATACATGCTTAAAAAATTCGAAGTCTCAAATCGCTGGTGCTGACAGCTTGAACATACGAAATTGTAAAAATTACTGGGAATTGGTCACTGTGAATTTTGAGCTGAAATTTTTACATAATTTTCTAGACATCTGGAAAAAAATTAGAAAAAAAGAAAAAAGTGATTTGGATAAAAGGAAAAAATATGCAAAATCACACAAGTTGGTAGAAAAATCAATATCCATGAAAAAAAGTGAAAGGGAAGTGTGCTTGTTGTTTTGGCTTAAAATTTGTTCTATAACTGGTGTCCATTTTATACCAATCTTAGTTATGAAATTTCAATTGAAAATTAGTGTGAAAACAAGTTCAAAAACTAGAGGTTTGTTGAGTCTTTTTTTTAGTTTTTTTACTATACTCTAGAGTCATTCTAAGTTTCTCTTTGAGTCCTAACTTGCTTCTATGTCCTTTTCATTGCTTTAATTGTTGAATAATCCTAGAGTCATTCCTTTTCATTTCATTTTTTGGTCTTTGGTTATTGTTTGTCTCTTTATTTCCTTGTTTGTGAGTTGTCATATAGGGAATCAAAAAGGAAGATTGGTGTCATCCAATGAAGAACTTCAGTCAAGAAGTAAGGGGCCAACCACTTTAAGAGCTATTGGAATAAGAAGCACTCCAAATTGAGTGAAACATCAAAGAGAGAATAGCCATCAAATTGAGGACCTTTTTTTAATTGGCAATATATTTGTAATTGGACACTTGTATGTTTACCTTTATTACTTTCAAATTTTGTAATAAAAAGGTCTTTCATTGGAAGTAAGTTGAGAGCCTCCAATAGGTCACCCTACTTCCATTTGTGTGTAATAATTTTAGACAATTTTTCCTTAGGATAGTGAGTACTTTATTGGAAACCTTAAATGAGGTTATCCAAACATTCTTAGGATCCGCCTAGTTTACATCTCTTGCACTTTATTTTTTTGTTTATTTACATAGCTTATTTTCTTTACTAGTCTCGTCTAGTTTATCTTGTTATTGCATAATACTTTCTTCTTACTTATCACACTTATCTTGAGTTCTTTTAAATCATAGGTTTTACCTTTTGCAAACCCCCAACAAGAAAGAACTACAACTTAGGAACCAACATGAGTCATCACTCATCCAGTGTTAATGGTGAGGGTACTAGTCATAAGGACCCTCAATCTAGAATCTTAGATGAGTTGAGTTCCCTCAAGTTATATATGGAAATAAAAAAACTAAAAAGAAAAGAAAAAGGAAAAGAGAGGGTAGAAAGGTTTGTCCCATAATTTTTCTATACTTGTAGCACCACTCATTGAGTTGGTGAGCAACCATGTTCCCTCATGGGAAGATGCCCAGGAAAGAGGTTTTCATACCTTATCCTATTCTAACATACCAACACCACTAATATATATATTTTTATTCTTTTTACAAGTGTCAAGGGAAGGAGCCCAGAGTATCAAGAACCTCAGGATTTGAGGTCAAATCCTTTCCAAGGGGGAGGAGATGATGCAATCCTTTCAATGATGATTTTCCACCATGGAGATGCAGCGGAAGATAAAGGAGAAGAGGTGAGAGGAGGCGCCATCCACTAAGGAATAAGCCATGGAAGAAGGAGCTTCACCACCAAGAGAGTGACTTGGATAATAAGCTTAGAGAGGAAGCTTCAATGGAGGAAAAGAAAGAAAGAGAAAGAAGGGGGAGCATGAAATTGAAGGACAAAAAGAGGGAGAAAAGTTGAACTTTGAAGTGTCTCACAAGACTCTCATTCATCAAAGTTACAATAAGTATTACACATGCTTCTATTTATAGCCTAGGTAGCTTTCTTGAGAAACTTCTTTGAGAAGCTTCTCAAGAGAAGCTTCCTCGAGAAGTTAGAGCTTAGCTACACCCCCCCCCCCTTAATAACTAAACCCACCTCCTTGAGAAGCTTTTTAGATAAGCTAGAGCTTAGCTACATAGCCCTCTAATAGCTAAGCTCACCTCCTTGAGATGAGAAGTTAGATCTTAGCTACACACAACCCTTATAATAGCTAAGCTCACCCCCATGCCAAAATATATAAAAATATAAAAAAAAGTCCCTACTACAAAGACTACTCAAAATGCCCTGAAATACAAGGCTAAAACCGTATACTACTAGAATGGCCTAAATACAAGGCCCAAAAGAAGGAAAAAACTATTTTTAATATTTACAAAGAAGAGTGGACCCAACCTTGGCCCATGGGCTCAAAAATCTACCCTGAAGTTCTTGAGAACCCTAGGGCCTTCTTTAGCAGCTCTAGTCCAATCCTCTTGAAGTCTTCTATCCAGTACCCTTGGGGGTAGGATTGAATCAAAAAAGATATTATCTAAATTACCTAATCTATAAAAGTCATCTATTTGAGCCTCGTAGGCCCATCCTATCACTACCGATGGGTTCACTTGGACCTTACCCTCAAGGTCCATCCTATCATACACTACTTCTACTCCTAATAAAACATCAAAAGAAGAACAAATCAAGCTCAATTTTTTTAAAGACCTTGAGGGTAAGCTCCAAGTGAATCTGTCAACAATGATAGGATGAGATTAAAGAAACCCAAATAGGTAGTTTAAATATTAGATGAGTTAAGATTATCCTTTTTATATTATTCATTTCTATTTTAAATTTTCTAAAGTTAAATGAGGACGTGTTATTGACAACCACTAGGTTATATATTGTATCCCTCATTTGGTTATTATCATCAATGAAAATATCTAAATTGATTTTATCTTCTCTCTTAGTTTAGGTAGAATGATAAGAATGGTGATAGAATATTTATCTTGCGCCTATCATCAATTTTTTGAGATTTGCTTTACAGTTTAAGCTTTTATGTCCTTATGGATTTGCTTTACAGTTTAAACTTTTATCTCCTGCAGTTATTTGACATATATAATTTTATTATACAGTTTCTTATTTATCAAGTAACTATCATGATCTCCATTGACTTAATGCTATACTGTATGAAGTAGCATGCTTTCTTTTCTGTTTTATGCACTTTCTGATCATATTCTACGTCACTTAGACTTACCATATTCATTGTTATTCTTTCCTTAGGATTCTTTCTGAGACATTGTTCTGTTACTTGAACCAACCATAGAAGTTTTTCTTCTTCATAGGAGTTACTGATTTTCAGATCCACCAACTTAGGGTACTTCTTTCCTCCCAGTAGAGGCCTTGCCTAGAAGGGAAAACAAATACAAAGAATTTGGTATGATGCACATAAGAAATCAAATTAGAATGTGAACACCAAAATTCCCAAACCAAATAATGAGTTGTATAGGCAATTAGTTTTATTTGCTCAAGAATATTTAGTCCGAGGTTTTGGTTTTTTGTGACTATGGCCTATATAAAATGAAACATTGATGAATCGAAACTGGATGTGAAAAAAACATTACAAGTTAAGTGACTGCTCCACTGTACTCACACAAAGAAATATGATGAACGAGAAGCATAAGCATCATCAACAACATATTTGCATGGCATTACACGGTCTAATGCTATTTTTAGAAATCATGTATACATCATGTTTTGATGTGTAAAAACTTTGGAAAATTATGGAAGAAATTACAAGCAAGATGATCTGTGAAGATTGTATTTCTTGCTTCGAAAAGATAAGCATGCCTGAGAACATATCAAATAGCTTATATTGAATAAGTATTATCACAAAAAAAATATAATGCCCTGATAACTTTTTGTGTAAACAACAAGGGAGGATGAGAAAGAAAAGTTCTTTTAGGTATCCCCTGACTTTTGCTTTCCGAAAAAGAAACATTATTCATTTGCATATTAAAAGAAGGATGAGCCATTGCACAAGGCTTCCACCTTGTGGGGTTTGGAGAAGGTTGATATACGTGCCCTACCAGCAAAGCTGTTTCCAGAATTTGAAGCCATAACTTTCTGGTCAAGTGGTAGCAACCCTACCATTGCACTAAGGCTCATCCTACATTCATTTGCATATTAATATATCAAGTTATTATCATTATCTTCTTACCCAGTCAACAAGGCTTTTTCCACCTGGTAATTTGTCTGTAGCCCTCCGGCCACTGATCAGCTCTAAAAGAACCACTCCAAAGGAGTACACATCTGTCTTATTTGATACTTTTCCATTCTCAACATACTCAGGTGCTGCATATCCAGAATTCCGTACACTTTTATCTTTGCTGGATTTCTTTGGTCCATGTTTCACTTTTCCAAAGTCAAAATCTCCAATCTAAAGATATATACAAGTAAAAGTAGGAATTTGTTTGAAGATAACATAATTATGCTGCGCTGAAACTTAAGACAGACAAAGAAAAGCTTCAAATACACCAAGAATCAAGTAAATACCCGTGGTTCGAAGTCATGTGTTAGAAGAATGTTACTTGGTTTTATATTTCCATGAATTATGTTATTCCCATGTAGGTACTTTAAACCTCTGGCAGTACCCATTGCCACTTTCAGCCTTTGCTTCCAAGTCAATGACTGGAAACTTCCCCCTGCATTATGTTTAAAATTTCCTTTACATCTTCATTCAATTCTCCAATGAAATTTCATGCATAAAATTCTTAAACTAAATTTGTAGATAAGTAAAAGGTCATGTATTAGTCCTTACTTGTTAGGTACTGTTCAAGTGAACCGTTGCATACTTGCTCATACACAATCATCAGTTGGCTTTTATTTGTGCATAAACCCAACAACATGACCACATTTTTATGTCTAGCACTGATGAACAACTGTACTTCTGATTTTAATATCTTCTCTTGGTGGGATGTAGTAACTTGATATTTCTTAACAACTATTTTTACCTGTCTCTCTAGCAAGCCTTCAAAAGTAGGTCCATCTTCTCTTTCTGATAACGAGTTCTCAATTGAAAATCCTTCTGTAGCTTCTAGGAGTTCTTCATAATTAAAGTCTTTTGTCCATGCATTGTTCGGACGCCTACTTTTGCATATAGAGCATGCAGAGGACTTTGAATTCTCCAAAATGATTTCACCTTGACGCTCATCCAGTAAATCGTCATGGCATCTCCGCTGTGTTTGTGTTTTATCCTGGACCAGCTGATCTGCTTTTGTTTGATCTATCATTCCACTAATAGGTTCTGGTATTAAGCCTATTTTCATTTCAATAAAGTTTATCTCCTCTTCTTGATCCTGGCTCAACTGATCACCTTTTGTGGGACTTATCATGTGGTTGACACTAATTTTCTGAGTTGTGATGCCTTCCCTATGGAAGGTGCTTGGCATCTGTTCTTCAAACTCACTCAGCTGATTAACTACTGTCTGATCCATCATGCGGTCATTGATTATCAACTTTCCTGAGCTCTTCTCCTCCCCTTGGGGCCTTCTCTGCATCTGTTCTTCAATCTGGCCAAGTTTATCGGAGTAAAAGTGATTATTTTCAATTATTAGTCTTAACTTCTTTTCCTCCGCATGGAATCTGCTCTTGATTTTCTCCTCTTCCTGACTTTGCTCATCAGCTTTTGTTGTTGTTGGACCTACATTTGATTATTGTTAAACCCTCCTGTCACCTCTAGGAAATGAAATAAAGAAACAAAGCAGGATCTTAACCTATGAAGTAAATAGCGTCTCCGCAAGTTATCTAAGGGGTATTAGTTTGAATATAGAATATGCAAACTAAACATTTGTTAATATAACTTAGTCAAAATATGCTTACACTAGTTTTTTGCTACTTATTCTTTGAAAACTTTATATGCTGACACATACTTGAATCTTTTCAATATTAGTTGTTTGGATATTAAATTGTGCATCTACTGTGAATTTGATACTTCTAATTGCTTTTTGTGCTCCTTTGTGTATTATGCTGACATTATTTAATAAACTAACATGTGATAAATTAGTACATTATTAAGTTATAAAGCACTTATACCAATGCCAATGAAGGTTGACTCAACTAGGAGGATTAAACTGTACCAATGTGGTCCTTCATTGGTATATACCAAGAAGTGGTTTCTTTTAACACGCACTAACCTGTAACCGCCCTACCCCTAATCTTTCTTTTACCAAAAGAGAATATACTAATATTGGTCTTCATTGGCAATCCTCTCCTGCCCCTCGTTTTGGAGGCTGTTATGCTCTTCTACCTTTCCCTTAAACTTTCACAAGTTTTAGAATTTTCCAATAAAATCCACTACAATTTGTGCTTTCCAGATTATATTTATGCTTAAGTTTTCTTGTTCCAGATTTTCTGTTACTAAAGGATTTACAGAAGCTGTGTGTGTTTGATCCACACACTGCTGATTTATTTATAATCATAACGATGCTACAATCAAGGATACAATAATGCACAGGATCCATAAATATTAGTTATACCGGTTTCCTTATTTACATAAGATATGAGTAGATATTTAACAGTTACCTTGTGAACCATTTATGTCTGGCACAATTGTTGAATCTGATATAGCTGGAGTAATGTCTTCTGTCATGTGGCAGGTTTCACTTTCTGCTATGCCTTGTAATGCAGAAACAACCTGAAATTGCCCAAGTGTATGCGATTGAAAAGGTATATCTGAGGCAATAATAAGATAGGCACTTGAACATTTTTGTCTACATGCAATGAATCCAAATAGCAATCATGAAAAAGTGAACCTCATTAATTCAATCATGAAATAGCAATCATGAAAAAGTGAACCTCATTAATTCAATCATGAAATAGCAATCATATGGTAAAGATGCATGCAGATATTCTAGGTCTGTCCAGACAGAAAAAATCCTCGTTATCAACATAGGGTTAGTGCATATTGTTATTTGCACATGTTTATCAGGCATACTTGAGTATTATTCTTTGATTAATTCTTAATATATAACGTATCATTGAACTTGGAAATATTCTTGAAGCTACATCTTGAATATATCTTGAAAATTCATTTCGATTTCATAGGGTATCCTAATCCTTCAATCTAGAATTTCTCTTTTTTACGACCGTAACTTTATATATATCATCAGTTTACTACCTTTATTCAATCAATAAAATTTTTCTATATACCTTTATTAGGGAGAGTTTGGTAGGGGAAAAGTTTTTTCATGTCTGGGAATCATGATTTAATGTGTAGTTTATTTCCTCTATCTTTTGGCAGTATATTAAGGAAAAACATGGAGAGAAAAAAGAGCATGATTTGGCATGGTATTAGAACATTGTTTATTGAGGGATTTGGAGTTGCAGTTTAGAGTTTAGTCATTACTACCCTCAATCTTGTACTCAAAATTTCAATTCAAAGTAATGTACATTTTTCTTTTGTCTAAGACCCTTAGTATTTCGTAAGCCACATTGAGCTCTGACTAATTCAAATTGAACCAATAAGACCCATTTAAAAAGGTAAGGCTCTCATGTTTTATCCATTCCCGATACTAAAATTTGAGACCATACTTAAGGGGAATCAAACTCCTTATCAAGTGCAACAGGTATTGGTAAAGTAATGTATATTTTTTTGTTTACACTATTAAGTGGTGCTTTACAAGAGGGTCCTCATAAAAGCATCCAGTGCTTTGCTTAATACTTCAAGCCTTAGGTTGAGTGGCTACTATTACTATATGGGATGGGATATGATACTTTCTTCGTTTTGTACTTTGCATATTGTGATTGGCATCATAAATTGTTGGAACTTACCATATTCATTGATAATCTTTCCTTAGGATT
The DNA here is from genome assembly GCF_004193775.1 of Glycine soja. Classification (NCBI taxonomy): domain Eukaryota; kingdom Viridiplantae; phylum Streptophyta; class Magnoliopsida; order Fabales; family Fabaceae; genus Glycine; species Glycine soja. Next base: position 8,758,187 of record NC_041021.1, on the reverse strand, counting down.
CTTTTTTAGACATTGTGTTGTTACTTGGACCAGCCAACGAAGGTGTTCCTCTTCGTATGAGTTTCTGATTATGGGATCCACCAACTCTGAGTACTTCTTTCTTTTAAGAAGAGGCTTTGCCTGAAAGAAAGAGAAAATATTAAATGTATATGATGCCATGGGAAACAAGGTCAATGAGAAAGTAAGCATTGAAATTTCTGAGTCATTTAATGAATCAATTCCATTTATGACTTATGAGGGACAATACAACTAACATTATTAATTATGAATATTGTAAATCCCAACTGAAATGGAAGGATATGCTTGAAAACTGCTTTGTAAATTTTTTGGATAAAGTATTATCACAAGAAAATAAAACATTCTCATAATAATGTAAATCTTTTTTTAGATATTCTCAGCCTCGGGCATAAGATTGTAGACAATTAAACTCACTATTGATTGGTATTTTGATAGTTTGCTTGTTGTATGTGAAAGTAATGTTATGTCTTACCCATTCAACAAGGCATTTATCTTCCAACATTAAATCTGTAGTCCTTCGCCCTGTGATCAACTCTAAAATAACCACACCAAATGAGTATACATCTGTCTTAGTTGAAAATTTCCGCTTTTCCTGGTATTCTGGTGCTGCATATTCGCAATTCCCTTTGTTTTTATTTTTGTAGGACTTCAAATCTAGTTCTTTCCCATAGCCAAAATCTCCAATCTAAAGATATGTATATCATTTAAAGTAAAAGTTAGTTCCATTGATGACAAAAAGGCATATTTTTATTCAAAGTTAGACAGACACGAGAAATGCATCGGCATCAAGGTTGTCAAGGTTCAAGTATGTACCATTGGTTTGAAGTCATGTGTTAGAAGAATATTGCTTGGTTTTATATTGCAATGAACAATGTTATTTTCATGTAGGTACTTAAGACCTCTGGCAATGCCTATTGCGACTCTTTTCCTTTCTATCCAAGTCAATGGTCTGGAGCCTTCTTCTGCATAAATCAACAAGAGCCATTAGTATGAAAATTTTCATGAGCCTTTTATCATATAATATCAAATTCTAGTGTCCTCTATTCATACATCAAATTCTTGATATGATATATGTCTTACTTGATAGATACTTGTCAAGTGAACCATTGCATGCATACTCATATACAGTGAACAGGAAACATTCTGCTGTAGATGAACCAAATAGCATGATCACATTCTTATGTCTAGCTTTGAGGATGGTTTGCATTCCTGAATTAACTTTTTCCCTTACTTGAGTGTTTCTTACATCATGCTGCTTAACCACTAGTTTCATCCCTCCCTCCATCTGGCCTTGGAAAGTGAATAGAGATCCACTTTCAGAGAGACAATTCTTCAATGAAAATGCATCTGTGGCTGCTTGGAGTTCTTCATAACTAAATTCCTTTTTCCACCCAATATTTGGTCGTCTAGTTTTGCAGACAGAGCAGAAAGTGGACATTGAGTTTTCCAAAATAATTTTCTCTTCCTCTCCATCCAATATAACCCCATTGGATATGCTCAGCATCTGTGCTTGATTCCGGCTCAGCAGATCATCTATTGGTTGATTAATCATTTCTTCATTCTTTTCTGGATTCCTCAAGTCCCACCTCTCACCATTGAGGAAGTTGTTTGTCTTTTCTTCATCTTGGTTCGGTTGATCACCTATTTCTCGAGCAGTTGTTTGATCATTTTTAATCACAATTGTTGTGTCCTCCTCTGTCTCATGGGGCATGCTTTGCAACTGTTCTTGATCTTGGCCTTGCTCATCTCTTTCTATTTTGTCAATCATTTGGTTACTATTTATTTCTGTTCCATCCATTGTCTGACATGTTTTTTCATTAGTATTGGTAGTAATATTTGAGCACCCCTCTTCCTCATAGGGCCTGCTTTGTATCTGGTTCAACTCATCAACTTCAAGTGTGCCTATCATTAGATTGCTATTAGTTGTAATATTAGGTGTTCAAGAAGATCTATACTGAAACATCCAATGAAACAAGGGAAGGAGATCTTAAGGGAACATTAAAATCATTAAAATTGAAACTGACAAAGGACAGAAGACATTATAATTACTATATGGGTTGAAATCAAATAATGTTCCTGTACTCACTCTTGGGGAAAACATCAACGTTGAAAAGATCTTTATATGGAACACTTGGTAAGCTTTCATCATATGTTTCATGGCCGTTACATGGTATTTCGTCTGGGAGATCTATAGGTCGTAGTCGAACAATCCGATTGTTATGCCTTAATATAGATATACCACAAGAAAGCTTCTCCAGGAAAAACTCCTTATCTTTCTTCATTTGCCTGTGAACCAAGTGCATTTATTTTTAATTAATATGAGGTTTTCTTCAGATTAATGGTACAACCAAAGATGTTTTTATTTGATATTTGCACAATTAAATAGCATATTAATTTATTTTGTATTTTGAAAATGTTCATTTCAAGTTTATATACATTATACATTTATTTCAAGCTCCTGAATCCTGATTTAAGAATGCGGCACCATAAGAATGTGCTTGAATGGATTAAACAAAAGTATAATAAATTTTCAAGTCCAGTGTAACTAAGCTAAACTTATAGGATAAAGTCGAAAACAAATAACTATTGCCAATGCAAGCATCCAAATTTTACTTATACAACAATGCACTAATGCATCTTTTCTCTATTTATCATTCTTATTGTGTTCATTGTTATTTAATTTTTCTTGTCTATTTGTATTCAAGTCTACTTGATATTTCTTAGCTCAATTCAATACTATAGTTATGTACACAGTGGCTGAATTATCTGAATAATTAAATTGTCTTCTAGGCATGACATGCTTGTGATTTTTAGCTGGTAGCTTAAATCATTATCTAGGAGTAAAAGTGAGATTTCAACTACCATACCTGACCTATAGTTTAAACATCTATTCTCCTGCTATTTTGCTAAAAGTGATTCTAACTAAAATTATGCAATCAATGGAATTTTACTCTTCTCAGATTCCCAACAGTATCAACTTTGTTTTGAAATTTTGCTGTATGCTAGCTAGAAACAGCATACTTGAAGTTGTAAAAGGAGGGTGAATAGTTTAGGAAGCCCATAATAAGAGTTCATTTACGTAGAGAGATGAGATTTGTATATATTTTATGCTACATCAGTTGGTGGATTTTATTAGATAATGTGTTGTGATTGTCTTCAGATGAGGTAGTTTAGAAAAAGTATTTTATCTGTGGTCTTCCAGTCTGTGTATAAGTCTCATCTATGTGTTGGAAATCCTCCATGAAGAGTAAAGATAAATCATAACGTGCCATTAAATGTCTTTTTATGCTGTTAACAGAAGTTGCATAAAAAACTAGTTTTAACTGGCTCTGGTTTCTACATGCAATTCCCCTTCATATGTCCTTGCTTTAGAATAATAATACTATTAGTGAATTCAGATTTTTGGTTAGAGTTTGCCTGACCTGTCAAGTATCACCCAAGTTGCATTGAGTTTTGTGGCCTGTTCTAAAGCCACATCTTTTGGTGAAGATCCTGGAAACAACTTTATCTTAAATGCAACCTGCAAATATTATGCACAATTTTACAATTTGCAAAAATAGCAAAGCATGTAACATCACAGGATGGTTATATTCTTTTCTGATAATTATTTCTTCTTAGGAACGACACAAATGCATATAACATCTTAGGTACTGTTAGTTTTTGAGAGCTTCTCTATTGGAAAAAAGCTCCTATTGGAAACATAGAGCTTTTTTCCAATAGAGAAGCTCTCAAAAGCTCTTCTAGCCAAATATCCAGACAGGCCCTAGTAAATAACCAAAAGAACAGTTTGCATTGATTGATTTTCATCCATTAAAACTATCAATTATACTATGGAAATTGAGGATGATGTATGGTCTATTACGCAATAGATTTGAGTCAGTATCTATGTATTAATAAAATTAAAGACAGTGACAGAATAATCCACACCTTGGCTTTTAATTTTAATTTCCTGAAAAATGTACTTTCTTACTTTAAATTTGAAGGAGTTTGAAGGAATACTATTTGGTCCGGATCTAGGAGATATAGAAATGTGCTGTCTGTTTTACAATGTTGAAGGTGATAATTGTTGCATGTGGATGACTTGTTTTGAATTAGGTAATGATGTGCAATGTAATTCTAGTTTGTTATATAATTTCTATAAAATTAAAGTATGACTTACACTACCTGTATTAAAATGTTTTTGTAGATATTCTTGTTACCAAATATAAAAGTGACAGAATCATGAAGTAGTTGTCTTATTACACTTCATGATCTGGTTAGACTCTATAATTTCACAAGCTTCATACTAAAACAATCTGAGCAATAATAGAGATAAGGTTTATTAAAAAGTACTGATATTACCTTATTTGATGCGTAGTGTTTAACAATCTGAGCAAGCCCCTCATCCATCAGGTAGTCTTGTTTCTTATTTGCAAGCTCTTGCTCGATGATCCTCTGGTTTACCCCAAGCAACTTGTTATCCACCGTGATTCTGTACCCCACTACAAAAGGAATTGGACGAAAAGGAAACAAAATTAGTTAGTAAAATGAATGTTTCTCAAAAGGGTTACAATGTTATTCATCCTGAATTACTCAAACACTATTTAAATCTGTGATTTTTATTTTTATTTTTTTCACTTTCTTTTCTATTTCGAGGGGATAAATAATTAAACTTCTGAAATAACAAAAGGGGTTGTCTAACTTACTCTATGTAAAAATGGGGTTAAACAATTTCAATAGATATGATTGGTGCAATTCTCTTATATACTATAAGATATTAATTGCTCCAATCATTTATGGCTCATTTTTACTAGAGATAAGTTAGACAATGCCATATCAAAAAAAATTAATCTTAAAAAGCTTCTTATCTGTGGAAGATTACTTACTAGGATGATAAACCTCATGCAGGATTGCAACTAGGGTCACCACATCTTCTGGCTTAAGAGATAAGCCATTTATAATCCAATAAAAAACTCTTAAATTAAGTGTTTTAGATGCATCCTGGATCACCACCACATTCTTTGCTGTTGTGGCCATGTTATCTGGCTCAATCTCTCTACAACTGAACTTTAGGTGGTAAAAAAATGGTCAAGAGAATGTGAACACAAAAAGAGCCGCAAACTTCACATAGCCAGTAACAATTAATGCCAATGAAAAATTATGTTGAACAGAAAAACTTCTTCAAAATCTATGGTTACAAGGGACATGTTGGAGACAAGATGTTTATACAAATTGTGAAGTATCATTTCGTATTAACATGTCAAGATTACATTTCTTGCTAATATCGGGTTTCCTAAGTAAATGTCCCTCTTTATTGTAACGAATTCACAGCTGAAACTATGTTTTTGGCAAAATCTAAGCTCATAGTACTATAAAACCATTGTCCCCTTTTGTGGTTGTCTCGGACAGCGGGCAAATTATTTTGACAAAGTTGTAGAAAAAAACAAAGCCTTTCTTTGTTGAGAAACGAAATTACTAAGCCGGCCAGAAATTTCAAGGCATGTATATTCTACGCATGTATTTTTGTGCGTGTATGTATAGAACAGGCAATGTTCTTTTTGTTTTTGGTGGAGAAAATAAAAACGTGAAATTTTATTGTCAATGTTGTTAGCCTTGAGAAGTTAAACAAAACCGTAATCATTTTCATCCCTTATATGGAGATTGCCGATAAATTTGTCATTTTATTGGCAATGTTGTTATTACAAAGCACAGATAAATTTATGTCCAAAATATGAGAATTCAAATTTTAATTTTTAAAAGTGAGAAAAATGTGACAAATTTATCTGTTTCGTTACCGTTAATGAAATAGTTTATGTGATATATTTAAGGACGAATTTGTCAACACTCTACACATTTAGGGACGAGAATGACTATTTGTCCAAAATATAATTTAATTTTCATTCCCTTTTTTAGTCATTGCAAGCATAACACTACAATAAAAATTAAAAAAAAATAGGAAAATAATAATATTGATTAATAAACATAATATGTTTATTGCTCTAAAATTTCTAATGTAACAGTACCTTACCTAAAATATGAAACTCAAGTAAATATGCACAACCATTAAGTTAATCCTTAAAAAAAATGAAACACAATTTGATTTTGTTACTACCTAAAGTTATCACAATAGAAATTTCAAATTTATGCTTATTAATCAATATTATGTGTATTATTATGTTTGTTCTAACTTATGCATGTTTTTCTATTTTTAAAATAGTAATGTTATACTTTCAACTAGTAAAAAAGGAGAATGATGAAAATTAAATTGTATTTTTGGATAAATAGTCATTTTCATCCCTAGATGTGTACAATACTGCTCACGAATTCATCTCTAAATGTATCACGTGGATTATTTCATTAACGATAACAGACAAACGTTAACGGATGGGTGAATTTGTCATACTTTTTCCACTTTCTGAAATTAAAATTTGAATTTTTATTATTTAGAAACAAATTTGTTAGTGTTTTACACATTCAGAGACAAAAAGGAATATTTGCCCTACAAAAAATTGATATCTTAACGTAGCTATTTTATTAGACGCAAAACACAGAACTTAGGCTAACGTGAAATTTGTTTTTGACTTGTACCGGTAATAAAACGGCCTTTTGTATTTGTTTTTAGCGACAAATGTTGCTTATCGTTTGGTTCCTTTTGGTTTGGGCTAAACTATATTGGGAGTTATGTTCTTGAAATACTGAAGGCTTAACTAGAATTTTTTATTCATGTACTTTACCTAGTCTTTTTAACTAAAACGTTTCAATTTTTCCATAATTTAAATTTTTTTAATTGTAGTTCCTATAACCAGGTAATACAACTATAATTATGTAATAAAAAAACTAGGTAATATATCAAAATTTAAACACATATTTTATGTGTCCGTTTGATTTTGCTAAAATATATGATAGTAAGCGGGACAATTATAATAATTTCATGTTTGATTTGAGAAAAAATCTCGGACAAGACAACCCAAATGAAAAAGGATAGGACAAAAACCTTTTTTTTATACTCAACAATTCACGAAACAATTTTTTATTCCAAAATACAACTAATTCAAATGGCTAAAGTATCCAATTTTTTTTAGTTTTTTTTCTCCCCGTACCTTATCTCTCCCCCCACACTAGTAGCGGATCCATGACCCTAAGTTAGTGGGTGCAAATTATAAAAAAGAAAATAAGTGGATTCACTTATATAAATATAAATAAAATAAAATATAAAAATATAATATTTTATTTATAAATTTGATGAATTTTAAAGAATGAGAGGATGCAAGTGCACACCCTCACTCACATGTAGGTAGGTCTGCCATTGCCCCACACTCTCACGTTCCTAATGATAGTTTTTTTTAAGAGGTTTGTTTTTAAATTGTAATTTTGATCAATCAAGTTTTCTAAATCAACGATTTTTTATCCTCTTGATTTCTAATTATAACATTTGGTCCTCTAACTTTATAAATTAATAATTTTAGTTTATCTGTTAGATTATTAACTAATAATTATGATTATTAAAATCGTTAAGTTAATTATAAATTAAATTTTTTAATTCATTTATTATTAACTTTGGTAATAAAATAGTTTATAATTAACATATTAACTCTACTTTTCACAATTATCATTACAAGTTTTTGTGAACAAACTTATAAACCATTTTGCATCATCTTCAATACAAGTTTTTATATAAAATTTGCAAACTCATGAATATAATCTTCATCACAAGTTTTCATGGAAAACTTGGAAGCCCTTTCTCCATCACAAGTTTTTAAGGGAAACTTGCAAATTCTTTCTATATGACTCCCTATTCAAGTTGAGTATTTTAATATTTATTATATATAATAAATATTAAAATATATAATTATATTTTTATTTTAATAATAATAGAATCTGAATTAAGATCATTAAAATAAATTTTATTAATATTCAAAAGGGTATTATGGTAAATTTTACATTTTTTTCTTGTGCTATGTCTTTTCCACCAAACAATAAACATGATAAAAAAATTGTCTTGTATCTCTAAGGTTTGGTGAGTGCTATTTTGCTTGTCCTTTGGTGTGTATCAAACGCACCTATAAGGTACAACTATTTGGACTAATGTTTAATATTTTGGAGGGATTAAAACTTGAATACATTATATAAAATTGTATAAATCAAAAATAAAATAAAATAAAATATAAGGGGAAGTGATCCTTTCGAGTGGCTTCATTAAGTTTCCTATAATTAGTAGACATTCTTCACCCGATGGTCTTTCTTATCGCTATGAGCTCTTTCTGCTCATTTTTCATGACCTTGGTGTCCCCCTTCTTAGGGACACATTGGACCGAACTTACCCATTCACTGTTAGAGATGGGGTAAATGATGTATGCATCCAACAACTTCAGTACTTCTCCCTTCTCAACCTCCAACATGTTGGGGTTTAGTCTCTTTTAAGTTGAAAAGACATTTATGTCTTAAAGATAAATCAGGACTCCTAATTATTTTGATTAGATGCAAATAAATACAAATGGTAAAAGTTGTGTTTGGTGTGCTATCAGATCATGATCTGAATTTTTAGACGATACATTCATATAAGATAATCTGGCATAGCATTAAGAAGTGCATTTAAGACGTTCATTTAATATTGTGTCTGAGATTCTCTATTACAGAAAACATTCTCATAGGATTTGTCCAAGTCCTATAAAGAACAAATGAAATCCACAGTCTAGAGTGTTAATCTTCATCAAAAGGCGTGCTCTGTTGGTGCAAACCTACTATGGTGAAAGAAGTGACTTCCCTGTTGAAGTACAATATATGTTAACCTATCAGCATGGACTTTGCATAAAGAAGGAACATGTATTTAACGCAAGCATTAAATGCTCTAAAGACCTCAAAGACTTCAGACGAATAATAGAATGAAGAATTCATCCGGTGAAACAATGGATACTTGAAGATGAAGGCTATAAATAGAAAAAGCTTTGAAGAAACAAGATACAAACTATCTTGCGCGAATACATTCTTTCTTATAAATTTTACTATAAATTTTTGTATAGATACTAAGCTCTCAAAACATCTTGTAAACCTTAAGAGAAAAAACTAAAATACTGAGAGAGATATTCGTCTGTAAGACAGTCTGATATTAGTTAATGTGCAAACTTTCAAAAAATCTTGTTGATACGTTTAGAGCCAATAGTAACTTAATAGGACAAAGAATAATAGGTTAAGTCAATCTTGGGGTAGAGCTTGCATTTGTAAGAACTAGAAGTGGCGATGAAGAATACTTGTAACTTTGTGATAAGTTAATGGAAACTTGATTGATTGTCCAGAACTGGACGTAGTCTTGGGGTAGAGACAAACCAGTATAAACTCTTATGTGTTTTTCTTTACTGCTTATCTTTGTGTTAACTGACCAAGAGTTAGAATTTGTTTTTAGATCTTACATCGGTTTTGATCTATTAAGAAAACTATTTTTCTCATCGTTTGATAAAGTTTTCCTTAAACTTCCCTTATTCTTTTTGTTAAATATATATCAAACTATAAACATGTTTTAGTCTAAGAAAATGTTTAAAATTTTTAAGAACACAAGTCAATCTCTTTCTTGTGTTATTTGTTTCTATAGTCTCCTATGAGGCAACCACTTGGGTGTTTACCCTTCCTCCATGTGAATCCTATAGGTGCTACAGTAGGGTCAATATCCTTGATGTCATGTATGGTCCACCCAAAGGCCTCCTTATTGTCCCATAAGACCCTTACAAGTTTCTTATCTTCTACCTCCTACAAACCTGTAGCAATAACAATTCGTCAAGAAAAACATACTTTAAATTGGAAGACATGGGCTTCAACTCCGACATAGGAGGTTTCTCAATGGAGGGTTTAG